>NC_056728.1:1168781621-1169059121 GCF_019279795.1 Protopterus annectens | reverse complement strand
GTCTGTCCTAGAATTATGAGTTCTAGCATGTCACATGGAAGAATTAATTTATTTTTATTTATTAATTTATTCTTAACCGGATGAGTGAAACTCTTAATCATGAATTACATTCATCCATAGCCCAGGTCACAAGTGTAGGGGTGTATGATATATATGTGGACAATTTAGAGTAGGCAATTGGACAGTATGTCTTTAGGAGGTAGGAGAAAACTGAGAAATCCAGAATGATAAGAGAAAGCACATGCAGATACTGGTATAACCTAAAATGTCCACCCTGACAATTACCAGACAGCAGGACCAATCACGGAGTTCTGAGGCAGAGATCTCAGGCAATGTGTTCATACCTGTCAACTATCCAGATTTTTCAGAATTTCCAGATTTTGCCTCATATTTTTGGTGTGTTCCTCATAAAATTTCTGTTTTTCTGGCAAATCATTGAGGATTGAAGTCACTGTATGACAGACATTTGAGTTTTAGACTTCATATCTTTCAGAAAATGTACTTTAACATAACACCTTTTACTCTACTTTCTCTTTCTAAGGAGTTTCTCTACTTTCTAAGTTTATAAACAATATTTCAAATTTGCACCTATTTGTGGAGATTTGTCCCTCTATTATTTTCGGCTTTGTCCAGATTTCTTGTAGTAATAAATTGTGAGGTATGACTTGAGTTGCCCTAAATGAGGAATTATAGTCTAACATTACATGCTATTATCAGGGGACAACACAGATGGGAAACAGCACACCCCTTCCTTCAAAGACATAGTCATAAATTATAGTTATGAGAAGAAAGTTTTAATTTATTTTTTTCTAATTTAAGCTAATAGCAATATTTTATTCTATGTAAACTAATACTGTTATAACTGCCTCTCATTAGATGCAAAACAAACTCTTTGAATTCCAAAAAAAACACATTCATTTTGCAAAATGGCATTCCAACTGACACTTAGATATTTTGAAATTTATCATTATTATACAATAATCTTAAAACACTAATGTGAAAGCTCTGATACTTAAAGTAATCTCATATCACTGTAGTTACTCCTTCACATCACCTCAGGAATACAATTTCTTCATTTTCAAGGGCCAGCAAACATCTCGGTTTGGTTCTAATGAACAACTGATCATACCCCACCAGTACATTTTCTACCAGTTTGTCTGAAATGAATTGGCAGGTTGCTATAAAATGACAGATAAATATGACAAATATACTGACCAGCCATTTAGAAGAGACAGCTTACGCCCTTTCCTGTTTGTTAAACAGAGGAAATTCAAGATTAGGCTACAAAAAACATATTACTGACATTAAGCATGGTTGCGTGGATGTATTTATAACCTGCCAATTTGTTTCCAAGAATATAAGTCAGCCTATTAATTTATAAGGTAAATACTTAAAGAAATTCAAATCACACTAGGGGTGGTAGGACACTGAAACCTTTATGTTACACAGACATTCTTTTTATTCTTATGTTCAGCATCTTAATTCATTCTGGCTTAAACATTTAATGTAATGGAAAACTATTAATTGTATAATTGCTCTGCTATCTTTGGCTTAAACCTTTAATATAATTGGAAACTATTATTTGTGTTAACTGATTTGCTCTAATTGCGTATTTTAAACAGTTCTTTTAAATGCTGAGCCCTGTGTGCATTTCTTATCCTTCTTGGAAATTGTTTTGTCAAGTTGCCATAGGTGAATGACAAATTTTATTGCCATGGGAAATAAAAGTTTGACTGCTGAAGTCATTGCCATTTGTTTATTGAAAGTTGCATAAACAGTCTGTAATCTGATTATTTTTCTAATGTAGTACAGAACATTATTTTCAATTTACATTTAATTGCATATTAGTTGATGCCATTAACTTTGATTTTCCTGGCTTATTGTGCATTTGTATACACAATTATAGTGTTCATTTGCTTAATGGTGCTGGAGTCCAGGATTCAAGACAAAGATGTATATACCATTCAGAGTAAATACCTTTCTTTCTTCAGGTAAAACAGGGAATTACGTTTAACAATAACTCTGATGAATGGGCATCCATCAGTAATACTTCAGTTTCCACACACAGTGAGAGCAAAACTAAACACCCTCTTCTTCTGGGCCAAAAAAAAAAAAAGTTTGTATCTTTTCTATCTCAACCAACCAGAAGAGCCATTGGCAAAGGAGTTCCCTTCTCCTGGCTTGAATATAGACTAACCATTCCTGCATCTGCCTCAAAGAAAACTGCCACCCCAGTCCAAACAATCTCCAACACCATCTGCCAATTCATTACAAACTCACCCCTCCATTATCATCAGTATATCACCCCAGAAAAAGCCAAATGGTTACCCATAAACCAAAGATGTAACCTACTAACAGGATCCCAACTCTACAAACTACTCAACCTCCAGACATTAACTCCTCTTACAACTAAATTTCATAAATAAAAATATCCTCAAACAACCTGAGACACTTTGCAGAAGCCACACCAGATCCCATTACCCCTAGAGTCAAACTCCAAAGCACTGTATATGCATTCTCCTTTCAGGCACCTACTCTTTGTCAAGCCCTCTCCATCAACTTAAAGTAAATCAACACTTACTCTAAATACTGTATGTATTTAAAAAGTACATCTTTATCCAAGCCAGAAGACAACACAGGACATATCACCTAACTCACTATCCTCTTACCTTTCCTGTTATCTGCTCCTCTCACAGAATTTCTGAAGGGTGATTCTCTTTGGAAACTAATGTAACTATTGTATATTATACTCTGCTTATTTAATATACATATACAGTTATGTTTCTATGTAACTAAGCTGAACTACTCTGTTACTGCTTATACATTTGCCTTTTGAGTTTCTGAAATGTTTTGTAGACTAAGCCTGAAACTGGTCAGTATTGAACTGTGTACTACCCAGATAAACAAATATAAATAAAATAAAATAAATACAGTGAACCATATGGAATGTGATGCATTTTCACATGGATACCTCACATTTATGAGTGTATATCTACATGCATCTTGGGGCATAAACTCACAAAATATCTGTCTGGAATGTGGGAACAGAAAGCACTGAAGTTATTACACAAATTGAAGACGGTGTGGTTTGGTTTCTGTGTTATCACAGTCTGAGATCATAAAGTAGCACTACAGCTCCATCATGGTCTAATAGCACATTGTGATGTCAAGATTTACACAAGTACTCAACTTTACAGTCAGAATCCAGGATGACGTTCTTGAAAATCATTGGACAAGGTGATATAAATGCTCTATTGATAGGAAGAGCAGAGGGCAGGAGACACCACAGCCAATCAAAAAATAATCGCCATCAAGAAATATGATAGTGCTGAATCAAGGAACCAAGGGGCAGTGAGAGTAGGTCAGTTGGGCAAGGAGGACTTTGGTACAGAAGAGAAAATACTGATAAAAAGGGATCAACAGAAAGGCATACTCACGGAAAAATAGAAAAGGACTTGAGTGAAGCTGAGAGAGAAAGGAAAGAAGGAAGAAAAGTGTAAACAGGAAACAGGTTAGAGAAAAGGGAGGCAGATAAAATAATGCAAACATGCATTTAGAAGCAAGAATGAAAGACAATAAGGCAAGAAGAGGAGAGGATGGAATAAAGAGGAGGAAGCCATGACAGAAGATAGGACAGGGCTGCTGACTTGGTATGTCATAGGTAAAGAGGGGAAGAAAGAACAAGGATCTGCTCAGGAAAATGGATTTGAATGTTGGTAGACTGTTACAAAAAAAGTACAGAGGAAAACATTGGAGAAAATAAGCCCATTAAAGGCAGAAATAGTACCTGGAATCACTCTCAGGTAAGCAGATAAGTGATGTTGAGGATACCTGGTACCTGTGTGCAAGATGGTAACAAGCAGATCACTGGGGGCTCCAAGTCACACTGTTCATCTGTTTTAACTTGTTCAAGTCATGCTTTGTATTCCTGCAGTTAGCAATCTGCAATATGTCATCACAAACATTCCGTAATCTTATTATAAAAAGATGTATGTATACATATATATATATATATATATATATATATATTTTTTTATATATATAAATTTATAGATATATATACATATACATATATATATATATATATATATATATATATATATATATATATATATATAAAATATATTTTGATATAAGGTGACACG
The DNA here is from genome assembly GCF_019279795.1 of Protopterus annectens. Taxonomy (NCBI): domain Eukaryota; kingdom Metazoa; phylum Chordata; order Ceratodontiformes; family Protopteridae; genus Protopterus; species Protopterus annectens. The sequence goes on along the minus strand of NC_056728.1, from coordinate 1,169,054,976 downwards.
CCAATCTTTTGTGTTGATTTACATGAATGCCAGAGCTGTTTCCATCATCATGTTTATCCAGTAAAACTTCAAGTGCTATTGAACACTGCACTTGACTTAATTGCTTTTTGCTGCTCTGCCAGGAACAACCTATCCTAATACAATGCTACATTTTCATTAGTGAAATATTACAGTTTTCAGCGACATTAAACCTGTATATACATACAGTAACACATTACCTTGCAGAAGTCTATGTAAGCTAGCAGCTGTTTTTATACTGCCTGAATCCAGTTAACACTTTGATCTGCTTGAACTAAGGTGCAGTCTCTTTTTGCCATGAGGTATTTCAGATTTCTACATTTTAGCATTTAATGCCAATGTTCAGCATGTTGCCTTCTATAAATTATTGACTGTGGAAATTTAAAGTTCAGTAGTAGAACCTGCTTACTTTTTCCACTTCCTGTGGACTAGTGTCCTGGGACCTGGGAATCACTTCTCTTCTAGCACACTGTTGAGCTTTACAAATATTCAGTGTACAGAATGCCAAGAGTTGTATTTTTTAACAATTTTACACCAGCTGAAGAAGCTTCTAACTGTTTGGGAGGCATTGTTTTAGTATATTATTAGGAGATCATTCTACAATTTTGACCCTTAATGTTGCAATTCTAACCAACCACTTTGCCATGACTGGTTTTAACATTTTATACTTTATCTGCTTGAGCTGTCATGTGTATTGGGCATTGCAGGCCAGTCTAGCTTCCTAGACTGATTATAGGAATATTAAAAAATATATATAAACCTCACTTTCAGTCTCTATCGGAAAGGAAATAGTAGATGTTTAAAGTTGGTAGTGATTGTAGGAATCCTGCATCATCATCATAGTCATCATCATCATCATGGGCATTGTTTTGTCTTGGTTTGTCTACCACTTCTCTAAATGAGCAAAGAAATTAGGAAATTAGTTCCAGGGGGGGGGGGGGGGTTCATTTATCTGCTTTTTCTTATGTCATCTGTGATATCTGTATTATGTATTATTATTATGGAAGTGACCTTAACTCACTTCTTCCGGAGGGTTTTCTGCACAGATCAGTCTAACATTTTATGAAATCTCATTCTTTTTTTTCCTTCTTCTAGTATTTATCACATTACTTGTAATGTTATGTAGGTTAGGACTGGTAGCTAAATCATGACATTTATGAACTTAAGAAAGTAAAATAATAACGAAGGGCACTAATAGCTGCAGAATCATGAAGACATTTAAAACCGAGAGACTGTCTACAGTTAGTCTTTTATTGTGCACAATGTTAACAAATACATCAATGCAACTATAGAAAGTGAGCTGAAAAGTTAAATGAGATAAAGTAATTAAACTAGATAATGATTTGCTAACTTCACATTTTGGTAAGATAATGCAATGCTGAAAATATATCTGTAGGTAGTTCTGAAAGCTATGAATTTATATTTGTTACAATACTTACGAGGTGGAGAGTACCATATGCTGGGACAGATGTATCCTGAAGCTTGGTCTTGCAATAATTTTTTGAGTGTGTTTTTCTATTTATCAATAGATTTTTATCAGATGATCTTAACAGACCCTCTGTTGTAGCATGAACAAGAAGACAGAAGTGAACATTTTCTGTAGTATATAAATCTTATGGGCAAATGAACAGTGGATATACTTGAATTTGTCAGAGTAAGACAGCGGTCTGAGCTTATTTAGTATATGGCATGTGTAGATGTTCTCCATAGGATGAGCAGCAAATCTGGCTGTTTTGTGATACACAGATTCTAATTTATGGAGAGTGTTTTTATTGAGGTTGCCAAAGCTGAAATTCTATGAAATAGTTTGGGAAAAGTAGTGTACTAAACAGGACCTTTCTTTTGACAGTGGTGATGGGCAGTATTTAATAAGATATAGGGTGCCACACATTTTATGAATGCCTTGTACTATGCAGTTAATGTCCTCAGAAAAAGTGAGTCTATTATGCATGATATAAGAAGGCCGGTGAGCATTCTGCCATCAATAATTCACCTGTCACTTGTCACTCATTACAAGCTACATCATTCATATTAGCTCTCAGACACCATTGCTTCAATAGAAAGGTGATTTTGCACATTTCCTAATTAAATTGTAAAGTGCAACATCAGTAATATTTTATAATTGTATGCAATACTCAGAAGTATACTTTTTACGGGTCTATGTTCGGCTACTGAATTTTAAGAACATCGAACCATGAAAGAATGAACGTAAAACAGTGAACAGGAAAAGCATCGAACACCAACAACTGCAAACATAAATTCAGTGAATGGCCATAGTCAGCCAACGACCAGGAAATTATGCGATGCATAATGTAAGTGAAGGGAAACCTTTTAAATTAGCCCTATTCCCCACTGTAGTGCAATCTTAGAGTTTTTTTATATATAGTTAGGGAGATTGGGGGGGGCTGGGGGCACAGCCCCCTCCCTTGGTTGGTTGTGTGTGCGATGTTGGCTGACTATGGTCACTCGTTTTTTTTTGGTTTTTTTTTGTATTTTCTCACAGTTGTCGGTTTTCAAGGTGTTTATAGTGCGATATTGTAATTTTGTTGTTTTGTGGTTCAATGTTATTTTCATTCGGTTAGTGAACATAGACCCACATTTTACATTCAGTTCTCTTGTACCTCATATTTCCATTCTCAAGTTTTATTGTGTGCCACACATTCTACTATCTTACACACACTGTGTCACATATTTTTGCAAAGAAAGGTTGAAATGAATGGTTAGCACCCACAATTTTAAAACCTACTGACTTTCTGAGGTCAGTAAATACCACAACAATGATGTTTATTTTTTATTTATTTATTTATTTATTTATTTATTTATTTAAATTTGTTGACCAGGAGTGTCCGACTGGATGTGGGTCCATTTTCAGCGGAGGCCCGGGGAGAAAAGCTCCACAGTAAAATAAACATACAGTAGTTACATTGGATTACATAGCAATTAACAATTTAACATAGAAATTACTTACAACATATTTACAGATGAAGAACATAGTACATCAGTAGACAACTAGAATCTTTATCTGTGAAGTACATAACAGGCATTAACAAATGTAACAATGAGAAGTTCCTGCTGTATAATAAGTACTAGGCTTATGAGCATCTGAGCTTGCTATCATCAAGGTAGTTAGTGGAGGTGAAAGAAAGGTAGTAGCTGGATGGGGTGGATGATATTAGAGTGGGAGTTGCAAGGGCATAGCCAGCATGTTTTTAGGTGTGCTTTTAATAAAGTTTTGAAGTTGGTGCATGATGGTACGGAGGTAATTGTGGGTGGGAGTGAGTTCCATAATTTGGCTATGGCGCAAGAGAATAGTGCTTCATCAGCAGAGTTATTGGCTTTAGTGATCTGCAAATGATTTTTGTTGCTGGATCTTAGTGGTCTGGTGGTGCGATAGGGTTGGAGTAGATTCTGGAGGGATGGGACATTTAGTGGATGGTTTACTAGTTTGTGGGTGAGTGAGAGTTGATACCACTGAAGGAGGTGAGGGAGTTCAAGCCAGCCCAGTTCAGCAAGTGAGAGACAGTGGTGACTACGGTAGGATGCCCCTGTGGCGAATTTTGCGATTTTGTTGTAGCAGGTCTCTAGCTTGTTTAGATCACATTGCCTTAGGTTGGTATATACTGGAGAGGCATAAAGTAGGGTGGAGATAAGGTGGAATTTGCTACTGAAATCTTTGCTGCTTTGGTGAGAAATTGTTTATTTCTGTATAATGCTCCTAGTTTTTTGTGGACTTTTTTATGGTCATGGATATGTGAATGTCAAATTTTAGTTTATTATCTATTTCCACTCCTAGCAATTTGGTGTGTTCAGTTGGGTATATAGTGGTGTTGTCTTTTGCTGTGATGTTAAAGTGAGAGTTGTTTTGAGTATGTTTGGTGGGTTGGAAGATGAGTAGTTTAGTTTTGTTTTGGGTTGAGTATTAATTGGGCATCAGATAACCATGTTTCAACAGAGGAAAAGGCTTCCTGTGTGACTTTTTGCAGTTTGGGTAGGGACTGGGCTGAGCAGATGATGCTAGAGTCATCTGCGTATTGGATGAGTGTGCCATGTTTGGTGGCAGAGGCTAGATTATTGGTGTAAACAGAGAAAAGTAGGGGTCCAAGGATGGATCCTTGGGGAACCCCTATGGAGACAGGTAGTTGGGGAGATATGTCATTCTGCCATACAACGGATTGTTGGCGGTCAGACAGGTAACTGTGAAACCAGTTGGTGACTGATTGTGAGAAGGATAGGTTATTGAGGACAGAGATAAGTTGTTTGTGTGGGACCATGTCAAATGCTTTAGATAGGTCTAGGAAAGTAGCAGAGGAGAGATAGCCATTGTTTTTATGCCGAAGGATAGAGTTAGTAAAGGAGAGTAAGGCAGTGGTGGTGCTATGGTTTGGTCGGAAACCATGCTGAGTACTGGAAAGGAGGTTGTTAGTAAGGAGGTAGTGTGAGACCTGAGAGTGTATGCATCTCTCCAGTATTTTGGAGAGTGGAGAGAGAATAGCTATGGGGCGGTAATTGGTTAGTTCTGCAGAGGGTCCGCCTTTGTGGAGGGGAATTATATGTGAGACTTTCCACAATGTGGGAACGTAACTTTCTGACAGAGATCGGTTAATTAAGATGGATACTGGGTAGGCCAGAGCATCAGCTGCGATTTGTAGGTATTCACTTGGGAGGTTGTCTGCTGCTAATTTGGTGTTTTTAAGTTTAGTTAAGAGTTTTTTTTATGTTGGAGGTAGGTACAGGAGAAAAAGAGAAGGCAGTGGGGAGATTACTAGTTGAAGGTGTGGGTTGGAGGGGAGGGGGAGTTGTGTTGTTTAACTAGTGATAGTATGGTTTCGGTGAAGTGTGTGTTGAATGAGGTAGCAATATTTTCTGAGGAGTGAGGGATGTTAGGAGGAGGGGTACTGACTTTACCTGGGTGGAGGATGGAGTTTATGGAGGACCAGAATTGTTTGGGGCTGTGTTGTGAGGAGTCTAGGGCAGACTGGTAGTATTAGAATTTGTCCCATTTTATTAGCTTTTTGACTCTATTGCGTAGTTCTAGGAATTTCTGTCTAGCTGCGCGGGTTTTGGTTTTGCACCAGTGCTCCCAGGCTTTATCCCTGTTTTTCATTTCTGACTTAGTGGTTTTCTGTAGCCATGGGGAGGGTTGTGCTTTGGTTCTGGAAAATCTTATGGGGGCATGGTAATTAAGGATGTTCAGGAAGGTAGTATTAAAAGATTCAACTGCGTCATCTAGACTGAGGTACTTTAGAGCATGCCAGTTATATTCTTTGAGGGATGAGATGAATGTGAGTGGGTTAAAGTTTATTTTTTTACGTATTTGATGATAGATGACAGGTTTAGCTTGGTACAGGTATTTTATGAGTAGGAATGTTGGGGAGTGATCACTGAGACTATCTGATAAGCAGCCTGTCATATATGACTGGGGGTTCTTACTGACTAGTATCCAATCCAGGGTAGAGTGCTTGCTGGAGTTTTTATTTATCCTTGTTGGTGAAGCCATGAAGGTGTACATGATGGGTTGGATTGTTGCCAGAACAGGATTGCCAGTCAATATTGAAATCACCTAAGATGATAGTTTCTTGGGGGAGATGGTGGGTAGACTAGCTGAGGAGGTTTTCTAGTGGAAGGATGTTTTGGCTAGGTGGGAAGTAGCATCCAATTATGTTGATGGTTTTGTTTCGGTTAATTTTGAGGTTGGTATATATTATTTCTTCATTGCCTATTTGTGGAGCTGATGATTTTAAGTTCTGGATGTTTAGATGTTGTTTAAATATTATAGCTACACCACCTCCTTTTTTGTTTAGCCGGCCAACTCTTAGTATGCCGTAACCTGTAGGGAGTATTTGCTCACTGGTAATGAGAGGTTTTAGCCAGGTTTCTGTCAGGACGACTATATCTGGGGAGTATAAGTCTATGGTGGCATGGAGTTCATGGACTTTGTTGGATATACTTCTAATATTTAGGCTTAGTAGAAGGAAGTCACTTGGCTTTCTATTGGCTGTAATATGGGAGACGTTGTGGTTTCTAGTCTGATTATGAGGATTGGGGTTGGAGATGGTAGGGCCAGGGTTGGGGTGGATGTCTCCACTTAGGGCTAGTTTTGATATGCATGAGATTATTAGTTTTCTCAATTTTTGAATGTCTTTGTTTATAAGGGAAAGTTTATGATTGTTCTCTGTGGGTAATAGGTATGGTGGGAGGGTTACTATTATTTGTAGCACAGTTTTTGAATGTGTTTGTTTATAAGGGAAAGTTTATGATTGTTCTCTGTGGGTAATAGGTATGGTGGGAGGGTTACTATTATTTGTAGCACTCCAAACCTAACACAATGTTGATAATGCAGATGCGACTTTGGGTTGTATAAGTTTGGTTTTCTTGTCATTAATTCTAAACTTTTAGCAAAGTCATTAGTGTATCAACTGAATTTTCAATAAAAAAGGTGAGTTGTGTTAGGTTTGGAGTGCTACAAATAATTGTAATGCCATCCATGTATTGAATTAGCTTGAGGTCATTAGTATATAGCTGCATCTCATTGAAAAGGATTATAAATATTAGTAGTGAACCCAGTATGCTGCACTGAGATACACCAATGTTGATTTGGGGTTTTAAATTACTATAGTGTGTTCTATCATGTTGTCTGGTATCTGTTATGTTAGTAGTTTATGAAGCAATCAACCACACTAGTGCTGTGGTTCATGCTATCATACAGCATGAAGCTTTTAGAAAAGAATGTTAGGCTGACCACATCAAAAGCTTTAGAGAAATATAGGAATAGTATGGGTACAAGATTATCTTTGTCAGAGTCTGATGCTGCATATTCAGCTAATTCAACCAGGGCTGTCTGAGTGATAGGACCAGGCCAGAAACTATGCTGTGAGTTGTATATTATGTTACGTTCAGTAAGGTAATACAGTAGCTGGGTATGAACAACCTTCTTCTGATATCTTCGATAGGGGACTAAGGATGAAGATGATCTGTCTGTAGTTTTCCAGCTTGGGTTTGTCACCTATTTTAAATAATTGGCAAATGTTGGGTTCCTTCCAACTAGAGGGGAAGAAACCTTCCTTTAGGTGGTTTTTCCTAATGATAGTTAATAGATAAGCAATGCGGCTTGATATGTGTGTTAATAAAGTTGGTAGCAGGTTATCCTTAGAGGGGGATCCACTTGTTTTCATTTTTCTCAGATTTTTGTAAACATCTGTGATAGTAACAAGTTAAAATCTGACAGGTGAAAAAGATGAGTCTTTCTGTAGGAGGTAGCTCTTCTGTGCTCTCACACATAATAAATGGGTGCCTGTCACCCTCACCTTTGTTATTTTACTTCATCTGATCTTAAAATTAAATGAAGTCCACGATGGGTGCAATATAATTAATACAACACCATATATTTTGCACTAATCTCTAAAGTCAGGTGCCATTACTGAGAGGGAATAATAAAACAGTACAGGGTAGACACACTGACCTCTATGTCAGCCTGCAAGGGACTTCCATCCTCTGCAAATCAATCCATGTTGAACCACTGTATTATGCAATAGTTCAAAACTATAATTCATAGACATTTTGACTTGCAGTTACTGGGAGTCATACTTCTCAGCTCATTCATCCCAGGCAGAGCCTGTAATTGAATTTTGTTTCATCAAAGTTCTACCCTGATAAACACATTTAAATAAATAAAATAAATGAATGTGAACCACCTTATCCTTATACAAACAGTATATTCATATAGTGGCAAAAATACTAAGATGTCTACCTCTATGGATCTTTGTAATATAGTTTGTGACTTCTTTTACAAAATTTACACGATGGATGTTCTCTCATGGTAATAAGTCAGAACCGTAGCATAATAAATTGGGGGTTGTAGTAATGCATTTACTTATAATGGCAGTTCTGTGATTTATTGGATTCTTAAAATGTTTCACAGTTTGCTTAAGTTAAATGTGTTGTATAAACATGTCAAGGCTTGCAAATCTTATACAAATGTTTTTTAGGTGGCAGATTATCTAGTGAAAGACACTAAAGACGGAGACAGGGAGTTATTTTTGGAATGTGAAGAATACTGCTGGCAGATATTTTAGATGTCACTACATTTCTTGGTATAAATGACTATATTAATTGCAGTTGTGTTTTCAAAAGGAAACTTTTAAAACGTTTAATAATGATTTGAGTTTTAATGTCTTTAAGAAATATAAATTTAAGTTTATATTTCATGCTCTTTGCTGATTGGTTGATGTTGATAACACACAGTTTTAGCACAAGTATTTTAACCATACATTTGTGGATTTATTATAGCACTCTGGAGAAGTAGCTTCATGTCTGAAAGGCAAAAGTGCTTACTTTTGTGTGTGTTTACTTAAATTTTGATTGATTCCTGGTATTGTTGGCTGTTTTTATCATTTTTTGTTTGATTACATAGATATGAACTTCATTGGTCCCATTGGTATAATCCCATCTTATGCTGACTCATGTTAATTTAAATCTTTTTTCCAAAGTAACTAAGTTTCAGGCTTCTGTTATGTGCTTGAAGTTCTAGATCCTTCAGGTTTCCATGGCTTACCCTGCACTGTCTTAGGTAACATCTGATGTGTCTCTATCAACTCTGCTCAGTCATCTGTAACTGACTGCTGACACATCATAAATTTAGCAAAGTAGTTCTAAGCAGTTTCTCTTGGTCTGTACAGTCATTTTGACTGATGATTCTCTATAGTTACATGCATAAATAGAAATCCCTCATTGGCCAACAATGAAAGCATTTACCTGTTTTCAGCCTGAGACTGAAATTAGTCCATTGAGATCAGAGTTCTACCTCAGTAAACAAATAAATAAAAATAAATAGATAGTAATATAGCCTTTGATCATCACGTGTCTACAGTGATGAAGGAATCATTCTATGTTGTGCAACTTATAAACAAAGATATGGCATTTAAGCCCAAGGAAGCAATTGTTCCAGTATATTTAGCATTCATCAGACATTTCATTGAGTACAATACCCCCTTTGGTATGTATCTAACTAGGCATATCCAACAAATGGAAAGTCCACAAAGGTTCCTCACTAAAAGAATACAGGGTATAAGTAATATGTCCTATGCAGGCCGCCTCAAGGCCCTATCCCTGTATTCTGTCTCCTACAGGCTTTTGAGGGGAGATCTATGCCTGGCATACAGGGCACTGTCAGACCCCACTCTGATGGACCTCCTGCATATCCACAGAAGAAACAGTACCATAATTACTCATTCTAAAGACTTAAACCTTGCCTGTGATATAAATAGGACCTGCTGGATAGGTACATATATACCAGAGACTGCCCCCATCTATGGAACAGGCTCCCCATCCATGTACTCCTCCCTAACCCAATTCAAGTGCAACTTGGACAATTGGATGGGAAACCAGAAATTCATTGTTGGTTTTGCAACTATGTCTCTAATGCAAACAGGTAACCTGTAAATGGATCATCTCCCAGGCCCATGCTTACACTTATCAAGGGTATCAGAACTTGTCAGAGATTTGGGATGCATGGCTAGGCTTAAAAAGGCCCTTGTGGTCATTACCCTAGTAAATACCTATGAACCTATAAATAATGTGGTATTAGAGTAAAATGATCTTTGCTCTTCTTATAAAGATTTTCCAACAACTGAACTCTGTGCATTATTGTATCTTACTGACCCCTCATTTTGGTGCTTCTTTGCCAAAACATTTGACACTGTGCGATAAGAAAGCAGAATGTGAGACACACAATAAAACTTGAGAATGGAAATAAGAAGTACAATAGAACTGAATGTAAAAAATGAACGGTTTTGAGCACTGCATCCAATTATAAATTATTACTGCTGTTGCACTTTTAAAGTTAATTGGGCAATGTGTAATATCACATTTCCTCCAAAGCAAAGGTTCCTGAGAGCTAAAATGCATGATGTACCTTTTAGTGGGTGACAGTTGACAGGTATGATATTGAAGGCAGAGTGCTCACTGATCTTCTTAGAAATTATTTGGAATTATAGATCAAGTAGTTATAAGTCCAAGCCACCATGGGATGCCTTCACATGAGTGGTCCTGGGACAGGGTCCAGCTGAGGCATGAATGAACCTATAGCTCCAGAACCCGCCATATTATGTGCCTATACGCTACTGTCCTGTAATGTGCTATACAGTTACTGTGACAACACACTGCAGAGATATATTATCCTGCCCAAAACATTGACCTCTTCTATGATACTGACCTTGGGATTTGGGGAATTTAGCAAGTTACATAAGATGGTGACACACAATGAGAAGACAATGCACCCCATTACCGGTGGATTTGTCAGAACATTGTGTATATTCACTGGCAGGCTGCCCTAAACCATCAAACTATGTAATTTTATAGCTTGCGTCATCTGTTAGGGACATTGCATTTCAGTGTTGCACACAAAGATGTGAATATTTTTGCTGACAGCATTCTGACTAACCTGGGCATGGGAAAAGGTACAGTGTCAGTGAGTGCTGTTGGTGGGGTGCCACACTGCCAGGGGTAAGCAGTACACACACAAGCATGACTCCTCTGCCACTGTGGCTAGTGTGGATTTCGGTGAAGAAAAATTAAACAAAGAATTGAGGAGACTGAGCAGGTCAAGCATGTGCCACACATTTAGAATGGTACTGCCACAACCTGCAGGATATGTGCACATTTGCAAGAGCATGTACTTGTGTAAGTCAGTCCTTGGATACATGAGTGTGAGCATGTTGGTGCCTGTGCACTGCACGGTATGCAAATGATGGTGTCCTGTAGGAATGCTTGTGCTTTGTGAGTGAATGCCCAAACTAATGGTTGCTTAGAATAACCTGTGGTACTCGGGTGTATAACTTTGATTTATACTCACTTTTGTAGTGAGACCTGGTCAACACTGTATCAGCTACTGTGCACAAATGGTTGTCTCAGATTATGCTGCAAGTATGTTCATGAAGTACCTGTAAGTCATGCAGATCTCACTGAGTGACATATGCCATGGATAGCACACATCCTGTCTTTCATCTTCCGTGCCATCTTCAGCGATACGTTAATTACATGAAGTGAGAAGGGAGAATGTAATTTTCCTGATGCCTTATTGCTATTGCTTTTTGTGCCCATGTAACATTCAGTGGTGCAGAGTCTAGGAACATTTTTCTGGCCATGTCTAGGCTATACTATATCCTCTACCATATGTACTCAGGCACCTAAACTACCAACTTTAGGATAAGTACTTGGTTCATTATAAAGCATTCTTGGCTGAATGAAGAGGGGTTCCCAGGTGGTCTAGCAGTTAGAATTTGGATTCTCATCACCTAAGCCTCAGTGCAATTACCCATCAGGGAACTTTGATTGGTTTTAATACTGGATCTCAGAACCCTTAGCTACACTGATAGAGTAAAAGCCCTGTTCCTCTACCAGTGTCATATAGACTTCTGAGGGGTAATCTCTGCTCGGCTTTCCATACTACAAATGTACACCACTCTTTGAACTCCTTCACATAAGTAGAACCAGTGGACTCAAAACTATACTGCCAAAGTTTATAGCATGTTAATGGCTGCATAGAGGCAGCTGTACCCACCAGGAAGAGGTACAGAACTAATGCAAAAACAAGCCCCCTGGTGGAATCACAACATCAATAGGCTGTATAACAGAAGGAAGAAACTTATGGCAAAAATTAGAAGGTGTAGCACCCAGCAGGACAAAAGCACTCTCATAAAACTAAGCAAACAACTCTGAGATCAAATAAAGTCTACCGAATTTGAGGTAAATTTGACATCCCAGGCCAAGGACAACCACAAGGCATTCTTTAGCTATGTCTGCAACCTCAAAGGCAATACACAATTGTGTTTGGAGCTCATAGTTAATGGAGCCAAAGATACTGAGCCAGAAGATATAGCAAACATATTGGCCGACAAGTTCATCTCCAACTTAACCCCTCTCTCCCTCTCAACCTCCTCTGCACTGGAAATACCAGCAAATATAGCTCCCCCTGCTGTCACTAGGGACCAGGTCCACAATGCTCTCTCTAAGACCAAGTACACTACATCGATGGTTCCAGGCAACATCTCAGGATGCCTTCAAAATAGTATGAAACATGATCTATCAGGCCCTCTGGAATTGCTATTTAACTGAAACCTCCAAACAGGCTTTGTGCCTCACAAAGGGAGAAAAGCAACAGTCATTCCTCTGCACAAAAGTGGGCCAGCTACAGACCCATATGTCCCAATAGTCTCACATACAAAACCATGGAAAGAATTATCATGGAGATCATCAGTAATGACATAAGATACATCCAGTTACTAGAACTAATCCAGTTTGGTTTCATCAAGGGTAGGTCATGCTTACTCAACCTGGTGAACTTCTTTGAGAAGGTCACCAAAGCAATTGATGAGGGCAAAATAGGTCACACTGCCTATCCAGACCTGGCAAAGGGTATTTAACACAATACCCCACCCAGGCATTTCTGGCAAACTTAAGAGGTTAGGTATAAACCCTTATGTCACCTAGTGGATTGTCAGCTTGCCCACAAATAGGACCCAGGAAGCTAGAATTGCTGAGTCCACCTCTACAAAGAGGTCATTTACAAGTGGCATTCCTCAAGGATCAGTCCTGGGGCTGCTCCTTTTTGATATTTACTTCTCTGAAGTCAAGGTCAATGTCAATGGCTTCTAGCTAACTACATTTGCATATGATTGCAAATTAGGAGCAGTTATAGAATTCCCCATTGACACAAATTTTCTCCAGGAAGGGATGATACAGACAAATAACTGGTGTCAGAGCCATGAACTAAAACTAAATGCCAAGAAATGCATAATAGTATTCTTCAGGAAGTCATCCACCTCTGGTAACTATCATATTGACAACACACCCCTAAGAGTTGACCCAGTAGTCAGGAACTTGGGTACACGCATAGACAGTAATCTAGCCTTTGACCATCGCATGTCTAAAATAATGGATAAATCATTCTATGTTGTGCAACTTATCAACAAAGGTATGGCATCTAGGTCCAAGGAGGTCATTGTTCCACTCTATTCGGCATTCATCAGACCTGTCATTAAGTGCAATGCCCACATTGGCATGTAACTAACCAGGCATATCCAACAATTGGAATATCCACAAAAGTTCCTCACTAAAATAATGCAGGGAATAAATAACATGTTCTATGCAGACTGCCTCAAAGCCCTATTCCTATATTCTGTCTCTTACAGGTTGTTGAGCGGAGAACTAGCCTGGCATACAAGGCATTGTCAGACCCCACCCTTATGGATCTCCTGCATATCCACAGAACAAGCAGCACCAGAATGTCCCATTCTAAAGACTTAAACCTTGCCTATAATATAAATAGACCCTGCTGGAGAGACAGGTATGTATCTCAGACACCACCCCTTCTCTGAAACAGGCTCCCCATCAATGTGAAGCAGAGTTCTTCCTTAACCCAAATGAAGTTTAACTTAGACAATTGAATGAGGAACAGGAAATTCATCCCTGGTTTGGCACCTGTGTCGCTAATGGATACAGGCAGCCTGTAAATGGTTCCTCTCCCAGGCCACTTCTTGTAAATTGTTCTTCTCCCAAGCCCCTGCTTACACATAACTAGGGTACCAAAGATTATCAGAGATTTGAGATGCATGGCTAGGCTTAAAAAGACCCTTGTGGTTGTTAGCCTAGTAAAGAGCTGTGAACCTTATGAATAAAATAGGCTTCAGGTACCTAACCTTACATATTCTCCATCTGTGAAATAGGATGCCCTTACATATTCCCTAGCAACCTTTAAAACCACTGTGAATGACTTGATAAATTATTGCAAGCTTTTACCTGGGATATGTGAGGAAAATCTAATGGATGACATTCTGAGTGTCCCATCATTACTGTATGATATGACTAAGCTTCTCGATGATCTCCTTGATGACAAACTTATTAAAAAACTATGAACCCATAATTTATACCTTTCCTCAGTACATTTATGGGAATGGCAGAACAGGAATTTATGATGTTCAACTGTGTCAGGAAGGCAGTATTGTTTGTGGGAGTGGCTGTACATAAGTGACATGTCTATTAACTCATTACATAGTTTAACACAGAATATGTACACCACCACACAATAAGGCCTGCTGCACCAATGCATTTACATTTTATATGTATTACTATCACTCCAATACATAGTGCAGTTCTGCATGTCACCTGTAAAGAATTGATTTTTCTTGGTGTTAGTAATAGAATGACACTTATTAAAATAGCTCACAGATCCTTAAATTTAATTACTTAAACTGAGTCTCTTAAGTCATTGTAAACTGTAGTAGCCACCATGAAAAGATGTTTATATAATCAGAACTAATAACTGTTGCCATTTTCAGCATGGTGTTGGTTTTCAAAATGCAGAATTAATGTGCTTGCATGGCAGGAGTAGGAAGATCCTTGAAGACTGACACCTACATGTTGCCATGCTCATGCTAGTAAATTATTAAAACGACAGAAATATAACTGTAGTAAGTAAAATAAAGCTGCATTGTCAGTAACAGTAGCTGTACTCCCACTACTACTTTCTTTTTTAATTTCTCCACGTTTTGGGTGGTTCTAATACAATGACAGGAATGGACCTGATTCCTAAGTCAAAGTATGGTTAAGGTTCACAAAATTAGTATTGTTTTAAATCTTTGATGGTAGCCAGAAGTGCTCTTCTCAGTACCTGCAATGTGGCCAGAAATGACTCCTTCTGCAGTTCATATGGAGTTACATGTATTGGCAGTATATCTAAATATGATTTTAGACTCTTTTATATAAGACCCGTTGCTCCCTCCTACTACTATTGGAACTGTCTGGGTATCCTTCTACATTGCCCTCATTTCTGCCTGCAAATCCTGCTATTTTATGACTTTGTATCTCTCTGTAGTTAATGCATTGTAGTCACTGGGTGAAGCAATTTCAATGATTACTACTTTTTGTCTTCTTCTCATGGATGACTATACATAGGCGCCGGAAGCTGTTAAAGACTGGGGGGGGGGGGGGCGGAGGGTGACAGGGGCACTTAGTGAACTAAAAAGGGTAATTTTTTATAACTATTTGCTACCACAACATTTTAAGCTTAGCCAATTCCCTTTTGATGCTTGAACTAACATTTTCTGATTGGTCTTAGCTATTCCCATGGCTGATAATTGTATATTAGCCCTAGTGAGAATAACTGTGATCATACCATAGATAATTTGAGGGGGCCATGTAAGCGATGCAGCATTTAGGAACTTCCTCCATCCATTAGTGGTATGAGGGGAAATCCTGGAGTACATTTTCTATTATCCATCCTTAGATCCAAGTTGCATTTGAATATGGATGGATGAGCTTTGCTTTATTTTTATGGATAGTCTGTTCCAGAACAGTGGTAGCCTCTGTGATATATATTCATCTCTCCACAACATTCAGTTTAGATACCTGGACTGAGTATTTCTGATGCCATTTGACTTGTTGATGTTCACTAGGTCCATCTGTATTATGTCGGAGGATGCTTTGTATGCCAGACATGTCACCTCTAAGCACTCTGTAGGATACTGAGTATAATAATAAATCTTTGAGGTGGTCCATGCAAGACCTATTGTTTAGGACTTGTATCCTTTTAGTAAGGTATCTCTGAAGGTATTCCAATTGTTGCATGGGGCTGGACAGATGCATGCCAAAGTGGGCATTATACAAAATGATTGACATAAAGAGAGCTTTGTAAAGGGGGATAACAACATATCTAGATCTAGTCACAATCAATTTGTTTATAAGCTGTACAATATAAAAAGGCTTTCTTATGACTCTGGGCATATGTTGGTCAAAAGTTAGGACACTGTACACAGAAGTTCCCAAATGCCACACAATTGGTTCAGTTCTCAGAGGGCATTGTCATGATTTTGACACCAGTTATTATTTGGGACAAACCTTCTTGCATGATGGTTAAGTCATTTGGGGATTCAATAACTTCTCCTAGCTTGCAGTCATCTCAAACTTAGCTGACCTAAGCTCTTTGGTATTTCCTTTTACTTTTGATATGTATATGCCAAACAGAAAAAGTCTCCCTGGGGGATTCCATTGGTGACTGGTCTCTTCCCCTGTTTTGATCTCCTGCATCCTGTGAGCCAAGTTGGAAATGCAGCTGGTGATGTAAGTGTTTGCTCCTACATTATTCATCTTTTGTACTACACCTGAGTAGGGGATTGTGTCAAAAGGCTTGGCCAGGTCAAGGTAATGTGGTGTGAACTGTTTTACCTTCATCCATTGCTTTGGTAACAAGAGTAAAGCTTAAAATTTGCCCATGATTTTGTGCCTTTCACACTTTCCTCTGGGCTGTTTTCAAACACATTTTTAGGGCCATGCGTACATGTATGTATTCCTTGATTCACTTTCCTGATTGTATTAAATTATATTCCATGTATAATACAGCACACTTGTTAGACTTAAGTTAGAGCGCATTTTAAATTTATTGTTTAAATATTTTTCCAGTAGGCAATGAAACAAAAATGCATTAACCAATAATGACAAAACTGCCCTATTCAGAACATTTCATAGTTTCATAGTTTCATAGTATAGTACTAAGCTATCTGCCCTGGGGCATTTGTAAGCCTAGCCATAATAATGTGGCTTTTGCCACCCCATGAAGTGGTACAAAAATGTACAGAATAAATCTAGAATACTGTGCCTCTGTCTAGTAGTGACACAGTGAAGGTCCCCTTATATAATAGAATTAGTTTACTGTGCCCCTGTCTAGCAGTGACACAGATGTGACCCCTGGGGTAAACCTACGATCTCCCATCCACTCATCAAGATTTCTCTTGAAGAGAGTCAGTGAGGGGCTCTGCCTAATATGAACTGGGATCCTGTTCCAAAGCATGGGAAGCCTCTGGGTTATGAATCTATCCCTCCAGCATGTCCTATTCATACTTGTGCCGAGGTTTAAGTCTTTAGCTCTCATGGTCCTGATGGATTTGGATTTTTTGAGGTGGAGCATGTCCATCAGATCCTGATTGGACATGGCCTTGTACGTCAGGCAGAGATCACCTCTGAGCAGGCGGTATGCTATGAATAGAGCTGAAGTTTCTTTAGTCTGGCAGAATAAGACATATGTTGGAGACCCTTGATCCTTTTGGTGAGGTACTTTTGTGGTCTCTCCAGCTGTTGCAAGTGCCGGGTGAGGTACATACCAAATGGGGCATTGTACTCAATCATGGGTCTGATGAGGGAGGAATATAGGGGTACAATGACATCCTTGGATCTGGATGTGAAACCCTTCATGATGAGGTGTGCAAGGTAGAATGTTTTTCTAACCACTTTGGCAACGTGGGTGTCAAATGAGAGGTCGCTGTCTACTTGGGTCCCTAGGTCTCTGATTACTTTTTCTGTACTCAGTGGGTTGCTGTCTATGTGATAATTTGTGGGTACTTTGTTTTTCCAAAAGGGATGACTATACATTTTTTGGCATTTAGTTTAAGGCCGTGACTATGGCACCAGTTGTCCGTTTCAGTGAGGCTTTTTTGTAGGATGTGTGTATCTGCTGGTGTATCGACTATGGCGCCTAGTTTGCAGTCATCTGCGAACTTTGTCAGCCATAGCCCTCCCATGTTTGCTTTAACATCTGAGAAATAAATGCCGAACAAGAGGGGTCCCAGGACAGATCCCTGTGGGACACCACTTGTGACTGGCTTTGAGTCTGACATTGCTCCAGCGATTTTAACTTTATGGGTTCTGTCCTTTAGCCAGTTTGCAATCCATCTAGTAACATAAGGGTTTACTTTTAAGCTGTTTAGCTTATCTATGATGCCTGAGTGGGGTATTGTGTCGAAGGCCTTAGCCAAGTCCAGGTATGCTGTATGGACTGCTTTGCCCTCATCAATGGCTCTAGTGACTGTTTCGATAAAGTCAACCAGGTTTAAAAGGCAGGATCTGCCCTTTACAGAGCCAAACTGGGTGGGGTCAAGCGTCTGTAGGTCCCCTATGTCTCTGTTTATGAGTTCCATAATGATTCTTTCCATAGCTTTGCAGACCAGGCTAGTCAAGCTTATGGGGCGGTAGTTTCCAGGGTCTGTAGAGGCACCCCCCTTGTGGAGTGGGACCACTGTTGCTGTACGCCAGTGTTCAGGTACATATCCCAAAGTAAGGCTAAGGTTAAATAGCATTTTTATGTGTGGGTTTAGCTCCTCTTGGAGTTCACGTAACACGCACCCAGGGATACCATCAAGTCCCATTGATGCTGTGTTTTTTGCTTTGTTTAGGGCGGTTCTCACTTGGACATCTGAGATGACAGGGAGATTACATTCAGCTGGGATAAGTATTTCTTCTTTTGGGGGTGAAGGAGGCGAGAAATTTGCACTGAACCTGTCAGCCAGAATGTTAGCAATATCTGTGGGTTCAGTGTATTTTTTGTTGTTGTGAACCAACTCTGAGCATATCTGAGGGTTCCGCCCAGGTTTCTAACATAGCTGAAGAAGGCTTTGTGGTTATCTTTAGTGTCCTTAGCGATTTTTCTCTCAAAGTTTGCCTTGGATGTTTTTATGAGAGAACGTAGTTTTCTGCTAATGTTGATCAGAGATGTCTTCCCTTCATGGGATTTCACTCTGACGTGCAGTAGCTTCCTTCTTTTGTTATACAATTTGTTTATGGCTGAGGTCCACCAGACAGGACGCTTACATTTGGTGGAGAGGGACTTGGATTTGTTTGGGATTGCATGATCCATGCATTCTTGATGATGTCCATAGAAAGCATTTGTGAAGGATTCGGCATTGTGGGATGTGATATCCACTGGCACAGTGGGCTTAAAGGATAACATCTCAGTCTTAAGAAGAGTGAAGTCTGCTTTTGAGTTTTTCACTGTGGTCTTTTGTGCTGGGGGTGGAGGTGGGATATGTATATCCAGGGTGATTAGTTTGTGGTCAGATCTCACTAGTGAGGGGTATACTTCCGGTGTGGAGCATTTTGTCCCCATGTTTGTGATGATCAGGTCTAGTATATTATCTCCCCTAGTGGGAGAGGTGACTAGTTGTTCCAGTGCATTTGAATTTATGAATTCCAGGAACCTTTGGGCTAGGGTATTAGGGCTAGAATAATGTACCCAATCTATGTTTGGGTAGTTGAAGTCTCCCAGTATGATGGTATTTTGTGATACATTCATATCCTCCAATGTCTTCAGGAAGATTGAGTGGGGTTCTTGAGATTGGGAGGGTGGTCTGTAACATGCTACCAGTTGTATAGCAGTTTTGCCTATGGTTAGTTGCACCTGTATGGTCTCTGATGCTTCATGTGTTGCTACTAACCTGGAGGTGTGGGTGTCCTTTATGAATAGGGACACTCCCCCTCCCTTTGTGGTTCGGCCTGGGTTTTGGGGCCGAAAAGCATGATACGAGGTATAGCCTGGTAGCACTGGGGTGCTCTCAGGAGCCTTGAACCAGGTTTCAGTTACTGCACAGACGTCAATGTTCTCCATGCTGAGGAGTGCATCAAATAAAGGTCTACTTCAACACACAACTGCATTTTAAATTGATTGTTTGAACATTTTTCCAATAGGCAATGAAGCAAAATGCATGCACCAATAATGACAATAATGACAAAACTGCCCTATTCAGAACATTTCCATGATAACAGTCTACTTCTACACACCATATATAAATACAGAATCACAGTAGTGTAAGCCATAGGCTTGTTGCATAGCTTCTTGAACTTATTTTCAATTGGGGGGGGGGCAAAAGGCCAAAAACCAGGGACACATTTTAAACATTACTTGTATAATTTTGGAAAGTTGCTTGCATAAAATGTTGTGTTATGACCATGCATTTCACTGCCAAGTCTTAGAACCATGTGCACTACTGTCACAGCAACATACCACTAAGCTAAACCAGCAGTTTCTTGAAAGACAGGAAGACAAACTTAAATGGCTATCATATCATTTAGTGAATTCAGTTCTCACTTCTCACCATAGCTCTCAACCTCTTAGCACAAAAATACAGAACAAAGCCAATAATGGGGGAATACAGCCCCAAAATAGGGACACATTTCAAATACTGATTTTATAACCTTAGAAAATTGCTAGAATAAAATATTTTGTTTTACCACTCCTGAAAACCAGAGGAACAGAACAAAAATGTGAGGCATAAATGCACAAGTGATGGTGGCTAGGGACTTTAGGCTCATATAAATACAGAATCACAGTAGAGTAAGCCATAGGCATGCTGCACAGCTTCTTGAACTTATTTTCAATGGGGGGCAAAAGGCCAAAAACCAGGGAAACATTTTAAACATTCCTTGTATAATTTTGTAAAGTTGCTTGCATAAAATGTTGTGTTACGACCTTGCATTTTACTGCCAAGTCTTAAACCCAGAACCCTGTGCACTATAGTCAGAGCAACATACCACTAAGCTAAACCAGCAGTTTCTTGAAAGACAGGAAGACAAACTTAAATGGCTATCATATCATTTAGTGAATTCAGTTCTCACTTCTCACCATAGCTCCCAACCTCTTAGCACAAAAATACAGAACAAAGCCAATAATGGAAGAATACAGCCCCAAAATAAGGACACATTTCAAATACTGATTTTATAACCTTAGAAAATTGCTAGAATAAAATATTTTTGTTTTACCACTCCTGAAAGCCAGAGGAACAGAACAAAAATGTGAGGCATAAATTCACAAGTGATGGTAGCTAGGGACTTTAGGCTCATATAAATACAGACTCATAGTAGTGTAAGCCATAGGCATGTTGCACAGCTTCTTGAACTTATTTTCAATTGGGGTGGGGCGGCAAAAACCCAAAAAACAGGGACACATTTTAAACATTGCTTGTATAATTTTGGAAAGTTGCTTGCATAAAATGTTGTGCTAAACCTAGGAAAGAGAATAGCTAGACATTACGAGGGAACAGGTCATCACTGCACTTTCCAAGGTCAAAAATAATGCATCTTTGGGCCCTGACAACATTCCAGAATATTTAATAAGCAGCCTGAAACATCCTCTCCAGTTCAATTGAATTACTTTTCATCTGGAGTCTTCAGTCAGGTTTTGTGCCCAGGGAATGGAAGATGGCTACAGTCATTCCCCTGCACAAAGGAGGTCCAACCACTAATCCGGGTAACTACAGCCCATAAGTGTTACCAGCCTCATATGTATGGCCATGGAAAGAATCATCATGGACCTGATAAATGAGGACATAGGTAATCTGCAAAAACTGGACCCATCACAGTTTGACTTTGTTAAAGGAAGGTCATGCCTATTAAATCTGGTGGGCTTTCTTGAGAGGGTCATCAAAGCATTGGATAAAGGTAAGACTGTGCACACAGCTTACCTCGACCTGGCCAAGGCTTTTGATACATTACCCCAATCAGACATTATAGACAAGCTCACTAATTTAGGTAAAAACCCTTTTATCATCCACTGGTTAGCCAGCTGGCTCACTGATAGGAGGCAGGAAGTCAAAATAGGTGAGGCCACCTCCACCAAGAGGCCAGTCACTGGTGGAGTCCCCCAGGGCTCGGTACAAGACCCGCTCATTTTTGGCATTTATTTCTCTGAAGTGGAAGCAAATGCTGAAGGTTTATGGTTGACTAAGTTTGCAGATGACTGCAAGCTGGGGATTGTCATCAACTCCCTCTGCAGACACTAGCATTATTCAAGAAGGTCTACCTCTGACTAACAAATAGTGCCAACGCCATGGTCTTAAACTCAATGCTAAGAAATACATAACTGTACTCTTTGGGAAGTCAACCATCCCAGCTAATTTCCTTGTTGATAATACACTCCTAAGAGTCAACCCAGTGGTCAGGGATCTGGTTACATTCATATGTAGACAGTAGCCTTAGCTTCAACCAGTTCATGGCCACAGTGGTGTGGAAATTCTTTTATGTTGCTCAACATATAAGTAAGGGTATGGCATCTAGGTCCAAAGAGGTCATTATCCCACCGTACTCCACTCTGATCAGTCCTAGAGTACTATGATCCCTTTGGTATGTACCTGACTAGGCATAAACAGCAACTAGAGTGCTGTCAAAGGTTCCTTGCAAAAAGAGTACAATGTGTAACAAACCTTCCTTGTGCAGAGCCCATTAAAGCCCTTTCCATCTACTCAGTCTCCTATAGATTGTGGAGGAGTGATCTATGCCTGGCTTACAAGGAATCTGCAAACCTCTCACTTATGAATCTCCTACATATTCATAAGTCAAAGAGTACTAGATATACAAGGTCTAGAGACTTGAATTTTTGTTTGGGACTTAAAGAGAACATGCTGGAGAGAGAGAGACATGTGTCCCAGACACTATCCCCCTTCTATGGAACAGGCTTCCCATTCATGTGAAGCTGAGTTTGTCTGTTACCCAGTTTAAGCACAATCTAGACCAGTGGATGTGGACTAATACATTTTCACTGCACCCATGATTGTTATGGACTGAAATAGCCTATAGATGCCTGGCCGTTAGTGTTCTGCTTGGATACAGGACATCGTTATTCTTTTGGAAAAACTTGGCTACACTTAGAAAGCCCCCCTAATAACAATCAGTGAATCTATGAATTTATTAGCAGTAGATCACTACTTAATATTATACCATTCAAACAATATTCAAAATGCACATATTATTTAACTGGAACTGGCAGTATTATCACTAGAGTTAGGCAAATGTCCTTGAATCCCAGACTATTATATTAAAGAATGATTGTTGCTTTGGTTTCTCAAAATACAATCATAAATATCTGCTAACATGGCTTAGCAGTCCTCCATAAATTGCTCTGAAGAAAACAATAAAACTCATCTGGTTCTGTCACACAGATGCCATTCTGTAGCCAGGCTGTTCTGAGGCACAACAGCCAGTTTGCACATTAAATAGGCTGTTGTGCCTCAGAGCAGTCTGTTTACACAATAATATCTGTAAACAGGCTGTTGTGAGGCACAAGCTGAAAGGACAGTTGCCTTATCACAAGCATGGGTGTGCAGTAATATTAATTCAAAGCATAACCAGAAGTAGTTATTGCATTTATGAGGACTCATTTTTTTTTCTTTTTTTTGTTTTGTTTTTTCTGTATAAGTTATTTTAGAAGGAAAATTTCTTAGTAAATGTGTATTAAACATATTTTGCACAAACATTTTAGCCAGCCTAATTTGGTTTCCTAAGCCTATTTCTTAATTCTCTTTAATACTCATTTCAATAACATTTATAGTCTTTGCTAAAACAACTGGAATTGAGATCTTTAGAAAAGGGTAGGAGCAAACTACATACGAAAAATAGGAATTGTAGGAACAATACATACAGGGAAGGCATGAGGTTTAAAAGAAGGTACGAATTAAATGAGCTATGTAATGTCTGAAAATTATTGGGTAGATTATAAGTGATGTATAATGTTTGCAACAGGGAGTGCATCAGTATGGTTTGTGATGTCAAATGCATGCAACTAAGATTGTGTCGGTGTGGTTCGTTTTCATTTATATAAATGTATGATTGCTTATGTTGTAAGTGATGGTTTAATAAACATTTTTCTTGTTTAGAAAAAGGGGCAGGAATTGATAATAATTTATGTAAGTTGCTTAGGTTATATGATATATAGCAATATATGTGTGGAGTATCAGGTTTGTTAATGTTAATTTAATACAATTTGATTACTTTTGTTGTTGTTGTTTGTCTTTTGGCTTTTCTCGGTAAGGGGTCGCCACAGCGGAACTCCGGTCCACTAATGATTGGCAGTAGATTTTTACGAAACGCCGAGGTGCCAGCTCGATGCCCAACCTTCAATGAAGGCACGCCCATTTACGCATGCATGTCTTTGGAACACTACCCAACCACGGGGAGGGCATGTAAACTCCACACAGAAGGCACTCCCAAGCCCAGCCGAGAATCGAACGGGAGAACCTCTTGCTGTGAGGTAACAATGCTACCACCGTACCACTGCGGCAACTAAATTTGCCTGTGTCACAAGTGATGGTTCAATAAAGATGTTTAGTCCTAATGCATTTAGACTCTAGTCAGAACCTTACTGCTACTCTAGGTATCACTTCTGTGATCCACTTTAGCTTGAGACCATGATCGTGACAGACCTTTCAGGGGTGGCTTCTGGTGAGAAATGCCATGCATCAGCATTCTAAATGAGATTTGCTCAATGTTCAGTCATATCTAGCCCTCTCTAGTCAAAGATTTGGTCTACCATCCTTTATGGGATGGAGACCTTGTCATTTACTCCACTGGAAATTATCTTGGACATCCACTATCGTACTTTTGTTACAGGTCTAGATGTGTAGCCATCTTGGAGTTTGGGTTCATTTAGTTGCCACCAATGGGTGGGTGGCAGCACTCTCCATTTCTGTATTATCTAGTGCATCAGATGGTTATGCCATGCTCATTTTCTACCAAGTGACTGTGGACTGGACATTTTTTGAACATCTCTTACTTTGTATCTTATGAAGATACCATGTACTACATTAAGAGCACATCTTTGAGTCACAGGCCTTTAAATAGTTTAGCTGTTTGGTATTTGACATTTATGTAGTTCATGGTAAACACTGTCTGGCTTAAACTCAAACTCCTTAGTAGCCTCTCATTTATTTGCTGAAATGATTGCTCTTGTGCTCACTTGTACATTTTTAGCATGGAACACAGTTCCTATATAAAAATGAAATTGCTGGCATGGTATTGGTGGTTGTCTGTATGACAGTGGTTGCATGTATGACATTGTGATAAGCAAAAGTAAAATTATCTTTCTCATGCTGCAGGGACCTCCCATAGATATTCATATCCCTAAGAGCTTTCCTGAACATTTTCAAAGTCCTTCTTTCAGACAGGTTCTGGTTGTGTGATATAAATGTGAAGTGCATAAAGCCAATTAACACTATTGTTTCACAAATATCTTGTCTTCTACTGGCTTGAAATAAAAACAGTTAACACAATGTCAGTTTTTTTTCAACCAAGCTGTTTACTGCAGATATTATTTTAAGTACTGACACCATCTTTTTCTTCATTGATGATTCCATACAAATGGCAGCTGTACAGTACAGGTGTGTACATCCAATGTAATTAGGAACACGAATGCTATGGTGCAGATGGCCATCTCTAATGATGCAGAGGTGTGCTGCTAATGCATTTTGGACCATCTGACATCCAATGCATCATCTTGCTAAGTCTTCAGTTTCTGTATCAGACCAACAAATAAAACTTTGTAATGGGACTTCACTTTTTACTATTCCACGGTGTCCCTCAAATATAGTGATCAGCATGCATGTTATACTGAAGGTTAGCACCTCAAAGTAAAATTTCTTGATATATAGATAATTGCACTTCGATAATGACAAAATCAGGGCATAATAAGGTTTTATATTTTACTATCCTGTTTCAATTACATATTATAATATATATTTGAGTAGTGCCTTGTTCCTGGTTTTCTTTTCGCAGCAGAATTTAACTGAGTTCCACTACATCAAGTGAAGTCCATGTTGCTCAAAGCTTCAGCTGAACAAACTAAAATGAATGAAACTTAAACTTCAACTGAATGCAAAAAAACAAAAATAAGCATATTTTGCAGAAGACAGAGCATTCTTATAGCTCCCATTTGGTGGCAGTAATCCCACCCACCCATATTCCTGTTGCATGTGTACACATACACACACACACACACACACACACACACGCACACACGCACACATGCACACACACACACACACACACACACACACACACACACACACACACACACACACACACACACACGCTTACTCACTCTGTAAAGCTTCTCTGTGGGAGATGTAACAGCCAGTCCAGACTCTGTCCTCCCAGCAGCAGCTAAAGTCCATTTCCAGACTCTGTCCTTGCAGCAGCAGCTATATAAAACCGCATGTTTCTGTTTTGCTCGCAAAAGCATAGCATTTATAGGTTCATAGGTAGGTACTAAGCTATCGGCCCAAGGGCCTATGTAAGCCTAGCCAGCAAGGTTCCAGAAACTTGGAAATACTATCCTTAGTCCTCCCAGCAGAAGATAAGCAGCAGCAGCTAAATAAAACCATACGTTTCTGTTCCCACTCGCAAAAGCAATTGAAAGCCAGAAATACGTGCACCGCACGTTGACATCAGCATAAGAAGTATTAATTCAGGACAGTTGGGAGGCTGGAATTGATCTGAAAAAGTGGGGGGGGGGCTCCCATCCCCCCTCGCTCTATGGTTCCAGCACCCATGATACTATAACTGGTGTCCTTGCATTTATATTTTGAACTATTGGTAATGGGATGATTCCATGTGATATAAGCTTCACCATTTTCTATAATGCTTTGTGGCTCATTTCCAATGTTTTTCAGCCACTTCAGTACCACAATGTTTGCACAATCCACAGTGCAACAGTTTTGCCACATCATTATGCTTTTCGGTATATAGTCCTTCTGCCATTAGTATGTCACAGCTAGCAACAAGGTTTGCGATTGTTTCCAGTTCTGTTTTACAAAACCTACATTTGTCTGTTTCTCCCACAAGTTCAATGGACTTTGTAAACCAACGTGTATGTAGCCCACTGTCTTGGGCTGCCAATGTTAACCTTTTGTCTTTTGGTTTAAATTCACCTCCCTTAACCATTCCTGCATTCAATCCTGATCAACATAAGGTTGTTCCAAGAGTTTTCTATACTTGTAACTATATTTACACATTATCTACATTTCTTGCTTTCTCATCTGATCCTTTATCTTATATTCTTTCTTTTTTGGCACATTCAGTCGTTGCTTGATCTTTATCTACTTCTGGTTTGATTTTCCTTCCTGCTTGACACCAATATGTTTCTGGTAAACTAAGCAGGGAAGTCATCTTAGACTTATTATTCTCATGTTTTAAAACTTTCACTACGTTTGCTTCATCAGATATGTATGCAGTCCTACGATTACAGATCTATAAATGTAACCAATTTCAAGGAGGCCCATACCTCCTTCAGAACAAGGAATATATAGTTTTGGCATACACTGATTTTTATAAATCATTTGATAAGCATGAAGCATCCTTCTTGTTTTCCTGTCCAACCAATCCAGCATCTTTTGGTACCAGTCAATCACTCCAAAATTGTAAGTTAGGACAGGAGGAGCAAATTGGTTTATAGCTTGGACTTTGTTCCTAGGTGTCAGTGCTGTTTTCAGTATTAATTTTAGTTTTCTAAAGTATTCCTTATTAAGTTTTATTCACATTTGTCCATGTTTTATTGTTGATCCACCATCAATTCCAAAATATTTATACACTTCCTCTTGCTCAAGTTCTTTTATTTCATATTCCTGTCACAGGCTGATGTTTTTTTCTTATTAAAATAGCACAGTTTAAAAGTCATGGACCACAGAATAGTTTCCACCAAGATTTAATTCAAACTTAGCTAAGTTTGAATTAAATCTTGGTGGAACTGTTCTGTGGTCCGTGACTTTTAAACTGTGGTATTTTATTATTTGTGTCTTGCTGCTGTGGTATTTTGATGTTTTATTTTTGCTGCAGCTTTCCTGCTTTAAAGGTTGCTTTTACGCATTTATCAAGACCAAATGACATTCTTATATCATCTGAAAAAGTTTTGACCACTTGCATTTGTGCTTTCAGTTCCTCATCTGAAGAACTATGCAGTTTTAAATCATCTACAAAAATAAATATTTACATTTTGTTGTTTTCCAGAAGCCAAATTGTAGCCATGACCTAATCTGTTAAGTATACAGCTTAATGGGTTCAGAGCAAGACAAAAGAACAGTGGTAACAAGAGTCACCCTGAATATACCACTCTGAATTCTTGTCCCTGGAATAATAATTTGTCCTTTATTGTGGCTTAACTACAAAGTGGTTTGCCACTGTTTCTTGGTCGCTGTGATGTAATAGATCAGTATATTGTATATCTTATACATTTTAAGCACTTTTTTATCCATGAGTGTGGGATACTGTCCATTTTTAAGTAATCTTTTATCCATGAGTGTGGGATAATGTCAAATGCTTTTTTGTAGTCTATCCATGCCATACTTTCCCTTTTTACAGCTCTCCATTATAACTTTATTTAATGACAAATGATCCTTTGTTCTATATGTCTTTGTTTTGTTACCCTTTTGTTCAATTGAGAGAAAAATGAGATTTTCTTCTAAATGACTATAAACACTGTTGGCGTCAATTCCAATGTATAGCTTATATGTCATCGGAAGTCAAGTTATTGGCCTATAGTTTTTAGTATAGCTTGCAGATTCTCTCAAGTAGGAATATTGTTTTTCCTGTTTTTAACTAGGTTGGTGTCTGTTCAGAGTGCACGTGCACATGTAAATAGTTAATACTTTTAGCCAGAAGTTAGTTACTGCATCTGGGCCTGGGGTTTTCCAATTAGCAGCTTTTCTTAACTTTGTTTCAATCTCTCTGGCTGTTACTTCATCCCATTTCATAGCCTGTACATTTGAACTTATTATTCTTTCTTTACTTTTTCTATCCATTCAGCATCTCTGTTATGTTTCACAGGATCGTTAAAGATATTCCTCCAAAATGTATCTATTTATTCTTTTTTTTTGGTGGTGTTTCCATTCATTTTGTCTTGTTTCTCAATTTTCTATAGAACTTTTTTGGGTCGTCAACAAATTGCTTATTTTGTACTCTTCCTTTACATTTATCTGCATATCATCTAAGTTTTTCTGCCTGTGCTGATATATTTAGTTTATTATTTGTGATAGTACATGATAGATCCTGATCTTTTCTGATACTGCACAATGCTTTTATCATATCTATTTTTCTGAGTATTTTTATTGGTCTGCTCCCTCTTCTATAGTCTTCTAACAGTGACACTTTTGTCTTAATTACTTTATAGTTTGATGTAGTCAATACTTCCATAATGGCATTTGATTTTTCCCCTTCCATTTTCTTACTTTGTTTTTGTGGTAAGACTTTATCTGTTATTAATTTAGCTGCACAGTAATATATCCTATTTACTTCTGTTATATCACATGAATTTCTATAAACAGTCCTAATTGCTGTGTTCATTTGTTTCAACAGACTTCTAACTTGGGTTTTATTGACTTTCTGTAGTCTGTTTCTTTCATTGATCATAGTATGCCTGTCTATCTCTATTAAATCAAGTAACTCTTCTCTTAAATAATTTTCTTCTAAAATAAGGGGACATTATTTGTTTTCCATTTACTGTGAGCATTCTACAGAAAGTTCCAGAGCATCTTCCTGTGCCACATTCTTTTCAGTTTCATCCTGTGTCATCCATTTCTCTTTCATATGGGAAATCTCTCCACAATATTGACTGGGTCAGAGTTGCCACCGTTTCCTGTTCCTTTCCTTGCTGTGCAACTACAACTGGACTTTTGTACTGGTTTCCTGTGAAATGCTCCAAAGTATCTTCATATGGCAACTGATCAGATGTTTCCCACTTCACTGGTTTCTCCTTAATTTGGGGATCCAGTGCTCTATCATGCTATGATGTTATCAGTGTTAGATTTTCTACTCTGAATCCTTCACTTCACAGGTTATCCATAACCTCAGTTTCTATTTCTTTAACGTCTCCATTATTAATCCTCTTTTCTACTTTTCCTCTTTGTTTTCTTATTTTTGTATTGTAAAATTTCCCCATATCTGCATGCCTTTGCCTGTATTTCTTTTCAAATATCGTTGGCACTGCTCTTTTTGTATTATTTAGTTTTGCTTTCTCCCTTGCATAAATATTGTTTTCTCACATCTGTTTTTTGAATTGTTGGTAATGGCTGATCCCACTCAATGTACACTTCTTCATTCTATATAACACTTTGTGGTTCATGCTGCCAATACCACTCAGCTACTTCTATATTGCAGTGTCTGCACAAATCTCAGTGCAGCAATCCTGCCAAATTGTTGTGCCTCTCAGTGTACAAACTCTCTGCTATGACTGTATTGCACCAGCAACAAGGCATGCAACTGTTTCCAATTATTTTTTACAGAGCCTACATATGTCTGTTTCTCCCACATGTTTAATGGATTTTGTAAAGCAACATGTACATAATCCCTGTCCTGAGTTGCCATTATCAACCTTTCATCCTTTGGTATCAGCTCACCTCTTAACCATTCCTGCATCAAATCCAGATCAACATGAGGTAATTCCAGAAGATCTCTATACTTACCACTACATTTATAGATTTTCCAAATTAATTTCCTTCTCATCTGATCCTTATATTCATTCTTTTGTTTGTTAACACATTCAGTTGCTGCCTGATTTTTTGTCTACTTCTGGTTTGATTTCCATTCCTGCTTGCTACCTGAATGCTTCTGCTAAACTAAGCAGAGAGGTCACCTTAGGCTTTCTCTCTTCTTGTTTTAAAAGTTTCACTATGTTTGGATCTGATAAGGTCAGCAGATATGTATGTAGTCCAACAAATGTAGATCTATACATGTAATGAATTTTGAGGAGGCCCATACCTCCTTCAGAGCAAATAATATATAATCTTGGTATACACTGATTTTTATATATCAATTAATAAGCATGAAACATTATTCTTGTTATTCACTCCAACTGATTCAGTAACTTTTGGAACCAGTCAATCATACCAGATCTGTAACTCAAAACAGGGAGAGCATATCAGTTTATAGCTTGGACTTTGTTCTCTAGTTTTTCTGTTATTAATTCTCTTTTCTATTTCCCCCCTTTGTTTTCTTATTTTGTATTGTGAAATTGTTCATATCTGGATGTCTTTACATGTATTTCTCTTCAAATATCTTTGGCGCTGCTTTTTTGCATTGATTAGTTTTGCTTTCTCCTTTGCATAAATATTGCACCATACTAAATCTCTTTTTCTTTCTCATGTCCATATTTCTTCTTCAGATGTCTCCTGCTCCACTTGCTTCTCTTCAATATGGGGACTTATTATTTCATCATGCTGTGATATAACTTGCATTAAACATTCTAAACTGAATCTTTCACTTCACAGGTATCCCGTAACTTCAGCTTCTATTTGTTTAACTTCTGCTTTACTGATCTTCTGTTCTATGTTCCCTCTTTGTAATCTTACTTTTTTGTATTCTGAAATTTTCCATATCTGGATACTTTTGCCTGTATTTCTCTTCAAATATCTTTGAAGCTGTTTTTTTGCAATGATTAGTTTCACTTTCTCTTTTGCATACATTTTACAACACATCAGATCTCTTTTTTCTTTCCCGTGTTCATGTTTCTTTTTTATACTTTTCAAAAATCTCTAGGCTTTGTTCTTTATATTTTCACCCTTCCTCTGTCAATTCTTTTTCCTAGC
Source organism: Protopterus annectens (assembly GCF_019279795.1). Taxonomy (NCBI): domain Eukaryota; kingdom Metazoa; phylum Chordata; order Ceratodontiformes; family Protopteridae; genus Protopterus; species Protopterus annectens. The sequence continues at coordinate 1,169,023,798 of NC_056728.1, read as the reverse complement.
AGCCCACAGTTTTTTTAACTATGTAATGCTTTTCATGGATCTGTTGAATTAATAAACACAAATTTCAATTTGAGACTTTTGACAGCTTTTCTGGTGCAAGTATTTTTCTTTCCTCAAATTTTCCTCTTAATCTTTTTGAATATCTTCTAGCTGGAAATTCTCAACTTCTTGCATAAAAGTAACAATACATAATTTCTTCCTTATCCTCAGGAGTCCACTCTGTCAACTTCATGGCTCTTTCTGGCCAGTTAGTTTTTGTGTTTTTTTGTGTACTACTACTTCCTTCTACAATAGGGGGGCATCCCCCTGAGCTTGACGTAACCCCAATGTAGGAATGTCTTGAGGATTCTACACTTTCAGCTTTTTCCAATCCTGGCATTAGTGTGCCTACTACAATTGGGACTTTTTATCCTGAGACTTATACACCCAGATCTCTTTTTTATTTTAACCTACCTTACTACATGATATATACTATATAAAATATAGTCTATATATCAGTGCTGTCTTGGTGAGATTTTGTGAAAATAGGGTCCACCACATGAAGGTACTCACCAAAACTAGAGGATGAATTCAGTTCCAGCAATACTGCTCTCCTTTTTTTGCTGATTTTATTATCTCTTCATTCAAACCCACATTATTGTGCTTTTCAGTGTACAGGCCCTGTGCAGTGATCCTAGTTTTTGGTAAGTATTACTGGTTACATGAAGGATATGTTGATCAAATATCACTGGTGACACCAAGAAGTTCTGTGTGGAAGATTAGATCTGAAGTAGTTACTTCATTTGTTCTGCAACCTGTGGGTATCGGATCCGATCTCGGATCCGAGCCAGCAGCTTTACTAGCTAAAATATCCGAGCTCCTAGCTCCTCCCCTTACCCATAATCCTCTGCTACATACTCCCTTTCCCCAGATCTCATTTACCGCGGCTGAGAGAAGCTTCAAGTGAAGAGCTCCTAGGCTTGGGTGAGAACTTTCTGGTTTAAAAAAAACATAAAAAAGTTAGACTCGAATGCTTTTCGTTTTGTGTGTGTGTGTGTGTGTGTGTGTGTGTGTGTGTGTGTGTGTGTGTGTGTGTGTGTGTGTGTGTGTATATGTGTGTGTGTGTGTGTGTGTGAGTGTGTGTGTGTATTAGCGCCCTAGTCGTCGTGTAGTATTATTAGTTTAAAAATCTTGTGGTAATTTTTTGTCTTAATTTTTATTTCCCTCCCCTTAGTGTGTGAGTGTGTTGTGTATTATGGCTGAAGGGCCCAAAGCCATATTCTCTAAGTGCACTGAGTGTGGCCATAAGCTTTCCCCAGCTGATGGCCACACTCAGTGCGTTCTTTATCTGGGGGTGGCCCATTTGTCCACCAGCTGCCAAATTTGTGCAGCTTTTAACCCCCGGGCCACCAGGGATAGGAGGAACAAGTTAATCCTGGTGGGATTATTACTGCAGGATTCTTCTTCCTCTTCTCCCACAGGCCGCGACTGTGGCCTCCGGGCCTTTGGAACCCCCTACCCTGTCTGGGACTCAACCTCCCTCAGATTCTCAGGGTCAGGGGGACTCTTCTTCCTCTAAGGAGAAGAGGCATAAAGAGAAGCATAAGAGTCACAAGAGGCGGGCTGAGACTCATCCCTCGGCCCCGTCATCTAAAGTTACGAGTCCCTCCACGAGAGCCTCCGGATCCTCTCCCTCTCGGCTCCATTCGCCTTGTTTCTTGCCGGAGCTGGAAGAGGAGTACCAGTCTCCCTCAAGGTCTTCAAGGCGACCCTCCTGGTCCACCCCAACGACCTCTTCTAGATCGACAAGGAGCCTGACCGACGCGGACATGGATCGGATGATGCGTCGATTTCTGCAGACTCAAATGCAGATGGGGGGGTTCCTGCATCCCCCCTCCGGGGGGAGAGCAGCCCCTTTCTCTACCCCGATAGCTCCTTCTCTGACCCAGTTTGGGGTCTCGGAGTCATCGGATCTGCGCCATTTCGGAACCGGGGAGTTGTCGGCGCCGACAGCACCGGTTACTTCGACGACGATGTTGCTCTCGAGCTTGTCGGATCCTAGCTCTCGGGGTCGAGAGCTAAGCATTGGATCCATGGGGGTAGGTGTGTATTCAGCTCCATTCAGGTCGGAGCACACTTCCCTCTCGGGTCCGACCGCTTCGGCTCCGACGCCGATCCCTACCTCAGAGCCGAGGGGGCTGCTTTCAGAGCCTGGGGAAAGTGGTTCACCTTTGGCATTTGAGGTAGTGGAGAGGGTTCTGTCGAGACCTTCCAGATCCCCGGTCCAGGTGTCGGATCCACCCGCCCCCCAATGCATTTGGGTCTATCCTCCATCATCCGGCCATTGGGACAGCCTGCACCAACACTCCAGTTAGTTCCCTTAGAGGAACAGAACCCCGTGGGTGAGCCCTCCTCTGATAGCCCCACCAAGGAGGTTCCTCACAAACAGAAGTGCAAAAGGAGGCACCTGGACTCCCCTGAGTCCCTCACGGAAGACACAGATTTGGATGAAGGGGAAGGTTCCCCAAGATCACCCCCTGAGGATGTCTCCTTTGGAGACATCATGGAAATGTTGCAAATTAGAGGAGGGTGGTCTGCCCAAAAACCTTCCTCAGACAAGTCTGTTTTTCTGGAAGCATTTGATGCAGGCCCGTCTACCTCCTGGGTGTCCCCCTGGCTGACCCCCTGGTAGACCTAATTACTACCAGGGCATGGAAGGAACCAGACACTGTGGAGCCAATTCCATGAAGGCCAGATAAAATTCTTAGCCCTCCCTCGGATAGGCAGGCTTGGTCTAAGGGTTCACCAGTGGATGCCATGTTGGTGGCAGGCACCACAAAGAAGGAACTATCACAGGAGAGTTCCTCAGTCCATCCTCCGGATAAGGAATCTCGGACATTGGACCGCATTGGAAAGTGGATGTTTGCTTCAGACACCTTCTCTATAAGGGTGCTGAACTACATGTCGCACATCATCAGACTCCAGTGAGACTTAATAAAGCAATACACTGGGGCTCCCCTGGAGTCCATGACAGCCGAGGAAAAGAGGACTTTCTCGACTCGCATGGCCACTCTGAAATCTATTTCTAACACTTCTATGCGGCTACTCTCCCATGCCATGGAGGGAGCCGCTAGAGATATCAGAGCAGGGGTCGCCTTGTGGTGTCACGCCTGGCTCTGCCTTTGCGATTTTTTTATTTTACAGAACCCTTCAAGGCGTCCTTCACGAATGCACCCTTTGACGGCTTTTCGCTCCTTGGCAAGACCGTCCACGAGACGCTGGTCCAAAGCGAAAAGGATGGGAAGACACTGTCTGCCGTTGGAGTCTGCTTCTCTAATCCCCAACGATCCTTCTCTAGGAATCAGAGGGGACAAAATAAGATGTGGTTCTGGAAGTCTCAGCAGTCCCGTCCAGCTTTGGACCCGTCGTCCTTCAGAGGCAGAGGAGGACAAGGTGGACGCCGGCCCAGAGGCAGTGGGGGGGCATGTAATTTCGGGTCTATAGAACCATTCTTGGACAGGCCCGTGCAACAGCCCTAAGGGCTTACCCAGCTGTCCCTCTCTGGAGGCAGTTGGGGGGTGTCTGTCAGAGCACCTCCAAAATTGGGAGTCCATTACGACGGATCGGTGGGTGCTCCGAATCATATCCAGAGGTTACACCATTCCCTTCCTAAGTCTTCCCCCTCCTACGAAGCGCCTCCTTGATGTCCCACCTGATCAAAGGGAGGCGGCAGCTTCAGAGGTTTCGAAGCTGCTGGAAAAAAGAGCCATCCAGCACGTCCCCCCAGACCAGTTTGGATTGGGCAATTACTCCAGGTTCTTTTTAGTGCCAAAAAAGACGGGGGACTTAAGACCAATTCTAGACCTTTCTTCCCTGAACCTGTTCATTCCCAAAGAAAAGTTCCGGATGGTCACTCTGCAATCAATTCTCCCCCTTCTTTGGGAGAACGACTGGATGTGCTCCATAGCTCTCCAGAATGCGTACTACCATATTCTTATAGACAGACGATCCAGGAGGTTTCTCTGCTTTCGGCTGGGATCCAGTCATTATCAGTTCAGGGTTCTTCCATTTGGCCACACCACAGCCCCCAGGGTGTTCACCAAGGTCATGGCAGTTGTTGCAGCCCAACTGAGACTCCAGGGCATTCAGGTCTTTCCGTACCTGGACGACTGGCTCCTAACCGCCTCCAACAGGCATCAGCTTTTTCCTGCCAGAGACTATTCTCTCACTCTTGCCCAGCATCTGGGCATTTCAATTAACCTCCAGATATCCTTCCTTCATCCTGTACAGGTTCTGGAATTCATAGGGGCCAAAATAGATACTTGCCTCTCTCAGGCCCTCTTAACATCAGACAGATTGAGCAGTTTGTCACATCATGTTATGGCACTTCTTCAGTCCCCAGCCCCATCAGCAGAATTAGTCCTGAAAGTGCTGGGCTCTATGGTGGCAGCAATCAGTCTTTCCCTGCACGCACGTCTGTGAATGAGGATTCTTCAATGGACCCTTCAAGTCCAATGGTCTCTGTTGCTACACCCCCTAGACACTCCTATTCCCCTGAGCAAGGTTTGTAGGGACTCCCTCCTCTGGTGGCTTCACTCATGGGAGCTGCGGGAAGGGAGACCCTTCGTGATGCCTCAACCCCAAGCCACGTTGACCACAGATGCTTCTCGCCTCGGATTTGGGAGGCATGCTATGGGCAGAACCGTCCAAGGCATGTGGACTCCCTTGGAGACCGCTCTGCATATCAATGTCCTAGATATGAGGGCGGTGCTTCTAGCATTGCAAGCTCTTCTTGATCTTCTTCCCTTGGGGACTATTACAATACAGACAGACAACATGGCGGTAGTCTGGTACATAAACAGGAAGGAACCAGATCTTATCCCCTTTGTCGGGAGACCATGAGAGTTTGGGAATAGGTGGTATCCACCAACCGTTTTCTGATAGCAATGCACATTCCAGGATGGTCCAACGCTCTTGCGGACAAGCTGAGTTGCTTGATCCTCACACCTTATGAGTGGTCTCTGAACCCGTCAGTAGTGAAACAGATTTTCCATAACTGGGGTCTACCTTGCTGCGATCTTTTTACTTCTCCATCAAACACAAAGTGCAGCGAGTTTTTCGCTCTAATTCCCCCACCAGGGGAGAGCCCCAGAGATGCTCTGGTTCATGCTTGGCCACCCGGTCTCCTCTATGCTTACCCCCCCTTCCTCTCATGATGAAATTCCTATAGAAAGCCCAAAGGTTGGGGAGCAAAGTTATCCTCATAGCCCCATTCTGGCCTCGCCAGATCTGGTTCCCTTATCTGCGGTCTCACAGTGTAGTTCCTCCTTGGATCTTGGATCCATCCCGGATCTGATTTCGCATCCTGTGGGATTGCAACCCCTAAACCTGGAAAATCTCAAGCTCGCGGCTTGGTTGATCCAGTTCCACTGATGGCAAGGACTCCCGGTATCTCCTCACCTGTGAAAGACATTCCGGTAGCAGCGCACAAACCTAGTACCAGAAAAATTTACAGTAGTAAGTGGAAGCGTTTTTCTATCTGGGCTACAGACAAGGGTTTGCACCCCTTTACCGTCCCTATCCCAACTGTTCTTGAATTCTTGTCACATATTTTTCATCAAGGAGCCAGTGCATCTACAGTTAAAGTACAGTTGGCAGCCATCTCTCATTTTCACATAGGAGATGGGCTGGGATTGTTAGCTTCAGCTAAAATATGCAAAACGTTTTTGCAAGAAATTTTTCTGCTGAAGCCACCAGTTAAGACTGCGGTTCCACCATGGGACCTGACATTGATTCTGCAGGCATTAACGAGTCCGCCCTTCGAACCGGCTGCCTCGGTTCAATTAAAATTTTTATCCTGGAAAACAGCCTTTCTGATCACTATTACGTCAGCCAGGAGGGTCTCAGAACTTCAAGCGCTTTGCATGAGACCCTCGTATCTAATTTTTCATAAGGATAGAGTGTCTCTCAGGACTAACCCCTCCTTTCTGCCCAAAGTGGCCTCTGAATCAAATATTAATCAGTCGATTAATTTATCAGTATTTTTTCCCAACTTCCAGAATAAAGGGGAATATAAATTACACAAATTGGACGTACATAGACAACTGCACTTTTACTTGGACAGGATGAAGGCTACTCGTAGATCTGATCAATTGTTTGTGTCCTTTGCCAAACCTTTTTTAGGAAAGGCTATTACCAAAGTTACTTTAGCAAACTGGATTTCGTAATGCATCATCCATGCTTACTTAGCCTCAGAGAAACCTGCTCCTTCCGGAGTCAATGCCCATTCAACTCATTCCATAGCTACTTCTGCAGTGTTTTGGTCCAGAGTTCCTCTAGATGATATATGTTCAGCAGCTACTTGGTCCTCTTCTCATACATTCATTTCTCATTATAAGTTGGATATGATATCCAGGAGCAGGGCTTCCTTTGGTTCCGCGGTGCTCCGGAATATCCTTCCTTGAGGACCTCCCAAGGGTTTTTATTAGGTAGCTGGGGACTCTGTCCCACAGGTTGCAGAACAAATTAAGTAACTATTTCAGATAAAGAAGTTATGTACTCACCATAACGTTCCATCTGAGTAGGTACTTCATTTGTCTGCAACCGACTCCCCCTCCATGCCCCCTATCCAGTATCTTGCTTCCTGACTATGAATGACATTGGTTCATGCAGTTAGGCAGTAGGTTATGGTACTTGGTCAAGAGTCTTGGTTGCTAGTTTAGGCAAACTCGATCTGGGGAAAGGGAGTACGTAGCAGGGGATTATGGGTAAGGGGAGGAGCTAGGAGCTTGGATCTTTTAGCTAGTAAAGCTGCCTGCTCGGATCTGAGATCAATTCTGATACCCACAGGTTGTAGACAAATGAAATACCTACTCAGATGGAACGTTATGGTGAGTACATAACTTCTTTTTCGATTTTGGTAATTTTACCATCATCAAGGACACTTCAGATTTCTTGAGACAACTAGCACAATGGTCCACAGATAAGGACTCAAAGGAATGTCACTTTGTTATTATGTATGTGGTCTCCCTATTCACTGCAATACCAAACAGCAAAGGTATTCAACATGTAAGCAAGTATTTAACTGAACATTACTAATATACTCAGACAGAGATTGATTGTATGTGCAAATTGTTTAGTCTAGTGTTGAAGAATAACATAGTTTTGTTTCAGAACAAACTTTTCAAGCAAAACACAGGTGTTGCCATGGGCACACCTGTTGCAAATACCTATGCAAACATCATGATGTATTATTGGGAGAAGAGATATGTATTGACTGACAGTCATTATAAAGAGAATGTTATCTTCTACAAACGTTTTGTAGATTGTGTCTTTTTGATATGGAAAGGAGCTGTTTCTGACTTTATTTTGTTCTTAGAACACATCTCAAAAACCACCAGCTTCTTAAAATTTAAAAGTGAGAAATCCAATAAAGAGATACACTTTTTAGACAATAAATTAATCATTGATGATAATAGTAAAATAGACACAACACTATATAAAAATTATTAAATGCAACACATACGTACATAGAACAAGTATGCACGCCCTCATTTGTCTTTAATAACATTGTTAAAAAACAAATGTCAAGGGTAGCATGCTTAAATACTGATAATCTTAACATGACTGAATAACTAAAGAATATCAAATATGCCTTCAAAGAAAGGAGTTATAAAACCAGAACCCTAGAAACTATTAAAAATGAGGTTGTAGCCTAAAGGGATACTGAGTTCCAGGCAACATTCCGGGAACATTCACCTTTAGTGAAAGATGAAATGCATTGCAGTAATACTTTTAGATTCAAACAGGAATACCTCTGCAGTACAACATATTATTGAGAAATATTGGTCCATACTTAAAGATGTTCCAGAATTAGACCTAGTATTGAAGGACAGACCATTACTGAGTTACAGAAGGAGCAATTATTTGAAGAATAAGCTATGTTATAAAGAGCAGCCAAAGACTTTATGTTCCAGAATAAAAAATGTAGCACATATAAATGCAATAATTGCGTTAACTGCAATTATATATATATATATACAGACAAGAGTATTGTACACCTTGTTAGTGGCAAGGAGTTTTTTCTCAGATCCTATAAGAACTGTAATACCTCTAATATTGTATATTTAGCCAAATGTACTCAATGTCCATCATATTATGTGGGTAAATCCAATCAAAAATTAAAGGAAATAATATGTAATCACCTGTCTGATATTATGAGACATATTCCAACTAATGCACTTGGTAAACATATTCTTGAAACTGACCACACACAAAGTTTTAAATTTATGATCTCACATACAGCTTTTAAGTCAATAAGTGGAGGTGACATTAAGCATCAAGCTGAAATAGAGGAATTGAAATGGATACTGTGTATCAAAGCACATAGCCTTCCTGACTTGAATTGGTTTGTAGCATAAAACCCTATTTAAGGGAACTTCATATGAAAGTACATTAATAATTATTGATTTTATAACTCCCAAACAGTTACATTTAGTGTATTTTATTGTATTTTTATTGTACTATGTGATTTTCTTATATTTTTATATATCATGTGACTTGCTTCATGTGCCCTTATTCATGTGATTTTCCTACACTCTTATACATCATGAGGCTTATTTGTCATGTGATTTTATTCATGTGATTAAGTTTTACTTATTTAAAAGGCATATTATGCTGCATTCACTATTCACTTGTAGCAGCCTTGAGGTGAAAGTGTTTTAGCACTTGTGTTTTATTGCTTTCTATGTGGATTCTAAATTGTTAAAGACTGTGTTTTACCAAAACTGTTTGTGGCTCCAGCAACTACTTTTTGTTTAATTTTGGTAATTTTGGTTGAATTCTTAGAAGGTATTGAGAAGAGGCTTTTTTGAGAGGTGTTGCTTTGGGGTGAATAACATTATTTAATTTTATTTGCATTGAGAAGAAGTTGTGAGTTATCAGGCCAATTTTCAATTTGCAGTAAAAGTCTGTTGTATTAATTTTTGGAGTGAGGGTAATGTTTTGACTGAAGTTTTACTAGTAGAATAATCTGCATATTGAATAACAGTAACACAAGAAAAAGCAGAATGTAGGGCATTAAGAAAAGATTGAAAAGTAGGGGATCTAATATAAAACCTTGAGGAACACAAACAGAAATGTTTAAAAAAAGAGTGGTCCTGTTCTCATTTAATGGCCTGTTGTCTGTTAGAAAGATAGCTCTGGCATCATTTTAGAGCTGATATGTTTAATCCTAATGAGGACAGTTTAAGAAGGAGTTTATGGCTGCAGACAGTATCAAAAGCTTTAACTAGATCCAGAAAATAGCAGAAACAAGTAGAGCAGAAGTCATACTATGGTTGGGCCTAAAACCATGTTGTGGTGCATAAGGAGATAATTATCACTGATATATTTCAAGATGTGAAAATGTACACATTTCTCAAAAATTTTAGACAGAGGTGATAGCATTGTAATAGGATGATTGTTACACAAGTCAGTGGCTGGACCACCTTAATATAAGGGTATGATAAAAGACTGTTTCCAAAGTTCTGGTACACATTTTTTTTTGACAGAGCAGTTAATGAGTATCAAAATAAGATAAGCAAGTATATCAGCACCGATCTTAATGAATTTACAAGGTAGCTGATCAGGAGCAATTGTTGTAGATTTAAGTTTGCATACATATTTTTGTGACAAAGGTAGGAACAGGCTGAAGTGAGAAACTGGTGCTATAATTATTTATTGGTGAAAGAGTAGAACATGTAAAGTCATTGTTTTTGAGTAGAGAAAGGCACTGATTGGATAAAATGTTGGTTTAATTGTGTTGGTGTATTATTTGTTGTGCTGTAGATGGAGTGTATTTAGTGGTTTTACCTGGATTTAAAATATTGTTTATTGAAGACCAAAAGAGTTTAGGATTAGATGTATGAGTTTCTTGAAATCTGGTAATTTTGTTGTCATTTTTAATGAGCTGTTTGACGTGGTTTCTAATGTATATGAATTGATGTTGTTGGTTGCAGCTATTTTATTGTAAATCCATGATTTCTAAGCCCTACCTTTAGTTTTCATTAGTTAGTTGGTATTTGCAGTAATTCAGGGAAATGAAATTGCTTTCACCCTTAGTTCTTAATAGAACAAATCTGTTTAGAATAGAAAAGAAAATATTGCTAAATTATAATATAGCCATATCTAATGTAATTTTGTTTTTCTTGCTGTCACAACCACAATAATACAAACTGCATGCACTGTAGATGCTTTATCACATTTGTGGACATGCACATGCATATATAATCTATAATCATCCCATGCAAATGCACATCACTTAAGAGAAACAAAAGAACAATTGAATTTGTAATTATATAAAAGTTAGGATTTATCATTTAAAAAAAGTATATTGTATACTGGTAATTACATTATGGCAAGAACTTGGTTAATTCACATATTTGCTCATGATGGGGGGGGGGGGCTCTTATTTGGTCACCCAGGTTGCAACTTCATGAGAATAAATTGTCCCTAAACTGGGTAAAATATGAATTACCTATACCCTGCCATGGTGTATTACCCTATTATTCAACTTACGTTTCATCTTTAAGATTGTTTTTTTTCATACTGACCTAACATTGCATCCAGTACAATTAAGGAAGGGTAAGAATGAAATACCTTTTTGTTTGGTTTAACTGCTTCAGTAGTTATTTGCCCATGCAAAAGTTTAACATGAAATTTTCCATTTCACATAATACTCCTTGCTCTCTATTTTATTTGTATATAAATAATTCCTGAAAGGATTTTATCATTGTATCTCTCATTTTCAACATGTATGTTCATGCCAGGCATATCTTTTCTGTTATGCGATTTCACCGATAAAAGGATTTACACGTTATTGAAAGATAAATCATATTTGCTGTTAATATGTGTAGCCACATTTGCTCTTTGATAATTTAATGTATATTTGATTATGTTTCTGAAACTTTTTTTAAAATTTGCTGCAGACTAATGATACTTCCACTGATTATAACCACGTTTATGATGTTGTTTTATTTAAGCTTTTCTTACACCTAGATGGCTAAAATACATAAATAAACAATAAAATAAAATGCTTCCCTCTCACTCAGTCCATTACAAGTGACCATTTGAATGCCAAATCACATGCACTTGAGTCTTATTTTAAGATCATTTAAGCATATTTCATTTCCATGGAGATGAGTGGATGAGAAATAGGCAGTTATTTGTACATTCTCATTACGTGTGAAACTTTGTTTTAACATATGCAGTCCCGTTTTTATTCTGGATTCTTGTATTTAAGAACATTAAGTGCTGATGACACCTGCCAGAATGCTATCACCAACAAGTCAAGGCTGGATGCAGTTCAGTTTAAATTAGTTGTTAAAGCTCCAGGAATACTACAGAATTTATACTAGCCCTTTGCAGATCCCTAGTCAACCTAATAAAGGCATATTGCACTCAGTTATCATGCCTGGACCAGACAGAGGAGTTCAAGCCAGTCAACAGAATAAAAAGAAATGGCACTAGCCTGTCGGAATAAAAAATGAAATGGAGGAAATGGGTACAAAGCGTGCTTACAGGAATTAAATCTGTTGTAATATGAGGATAAACAAAAAAATGAGACACTTGGATGCATAAGACTCATAAATGGCAATATGATTGGATACAAATTAAGAAGAAAGGGAGGGATACGAGAACATGACTTTCAAACTGAGGTTACAAAGATTAGCCTAAACATCTGAAGGTTCTTTTTCATGAAAACAATTGTGAGTATATGCCACTTGTTACTTGGGGGATAATTTATTAAGAATCACTGCTCAGCCACACCCTTTCTTTAACTTACTTCATGTGAGGCGAGATTTTAAAGAACAATGAAAAGCTTTTTAGTACTTCACAGAAGTACTCAGCCAAATGCCTAATTCATTTTAAAAGAAACACTGAATCTGTTTTCAAAGACAGTCTAAGCAGTCAGTGACTCTTTGCACTATGGCATGCGAAACAAAATAAATGTAAACAAACTTCATTTTTTTTTTTTAGATCTAGACAATTTTTATTATGGCAATAATAAAACTATGAACCCCATCATGGCCAATTTCAATGTACAAATATTAAAATAAATATCAAACATGTAGACCGATTCTGATGCATTAGTGTAATGCACAATATTATGCTTTTTCTTGCATCACAGCAGATCCCATTTATGTTGTTGGCATGTTACATGCTTATGATATCATGTTACATGTTTATGTTGTTGGTATGTTACATGCTTATGATATCATGTTACATGTTTATGTTGTTGGTATGCTTTTCATTCAGAACCTGTTCTCTTGCATATACCACAGTTTGAAGAGTTGAAACTGGCAAAATAACATTTATGTTTGTATGGCTCCTTTTACCTTTTCTCTGACTATGTGTAACATCAAGTTCAATATATATATGGGGATCAAGGTTGTGGGAATAGAGCAAATTGTGGGGTTCAGGGGGTTTGCCTTCCCCTGAAAAAAGTTTGCCTTTTTTTTTGGCATATTTGGCAGTTTTTATGCCATCACTTGTTAAAGAGTATGACTGCATGGAGCATTAGATGTTTTAGTCATGATGTCATATGTCTCATTTAAGAGAAGTAGAATTAATTCTAGTAAAATCAATATCAAGGCATGATGACAGCTGTATATTGTTTCAGTTTATGAGTGGAAGTTTCATTTTAAATACTAATATGTTGGGTAGCTCACTGTCTCTGTCACACAAGACTCTGCCTGTTTAGTTTTGCTTATTAGTGTAAATCGCAGTAATGGTGACTATGGTCAGATCTGCCTAATGTCAGTGCTGGAATGTTATTTATGCCCATTTTATAGCACATGTTATGTATCACTTGAGCATAAGTCAGAAGTGGAATAATTCTCCATGTGCTTGCTTTTTCCATTCTATAGCAGAAAGACGCTCTACACTATACTTGTACATGGTGGGTACAAGATAGAACTGGATAGGATGCCAGTCTATTATGTGATGTACTAACACAAACATTAATTCATTCACACATGGCACACACCTACAGGGAATTTCAAGGATCAGCAATTCACCTATTGCATGACTTTAGGATGTGGGAAAAAACATACTGAATCTCCATGTGGACACATGGTGGAAACACAGACAACAGATGAAAGGCACCCAGCCAAGAACAAACTTGGAGAGCCAATATCTGTGAGGTAACAACACTAGTCAATAAACCACTGGGCAATCCATAAAACATAAGTACAGAAATATAGAATTATGGTAGATGAGGAGCTGAACTACCATCAATACCATCTGTATCCAATAATCTTTTCAGTGAATAACTAAGATATTAGACCAGAAAGGAACTGTGGATAGCACTTAGATTTACAGTAAAACACAAAAAAATTAGGTAACAAATTAGGAAATCACTGAACTGGTCACAGCATGGGTAAAAGAATTTCATGCATTGTACGGAAGGCTTTCTACATGGCCCACCTCATAAATAAGGGTATTTCATCCAGGAACAAGGATGTCATAACATCCCTGTACTCCTCCCTTATCAGACCCATTATCAAGTACAATGCCCCCTTCAGCATGTACCTTGCCAAGCACATGCAGCAGTTGGAGAGACCACAGAGATTCCTGACCAGGAAAATCCAGGGTCTCAAACACCTATCCTATACAAATAGGCTAAAAGCCCTGTCCCTCTGCTCAGTCTCATACAGAGTGCTCAGAGGTGACCTGTGTCTGGCATACAAGGCCATTTCAGACCCAGCCTTGATGGAGTTGCTGCATATCCATAAGTCAAACTCTACTCGTGCAACCCACATGCAAGGCCTTAACCTGGTCTGTGAAATTAATAGAACTTGTTGGTGGGATAGATTTGTGTCCCAAAGACTCCCCATCTGTAGAATAGATTCCCTCTTCATTTCAAGCAGAGTACCTCTCTAGTCCTCTTTAACAGGAACATGGACGCCTGGATGGGAAACAGAAAATATACCCTTGGGATCCCACCTGTGTCCCTGCTGGACAGGGGAAACAGGTGCTGACTTTGAGGGAACATGGGCGAAATTCTTGGCTAGACTTCTAAGGGCCTCTGGGCCAGTAGCCTAGTATCATCCTATGAACTTATGAACCTATAGGCCATAGAAGGTCACTGAAGATAGACTTCATTCAAATGAAAGAATGTTGACCTGTGGCATGCGACCCCATGTGTCTCTACTCAGGCTGGTCTTTTATAGTGTCTTAAGTAGTACTGCAGAAGGAATGGAAGAAATGTTTTCCATTATGATGATGACACAGAGTTTTTGTTCATGCTGACACACAAGAAGGTATAGCAAAGAAGATGAAAAGTGAATAATAATAAATGAATTGTCTAAAATATGGCAACTTAAATAAAATACAAATACTTTAGCTTGAAATTTAATATCTTGAAAAGGAGAAGACAGCTATTGAGAAAACAAACAAAAACAGCTGAATTTTAAAATTCTTTTAAATATTACTGCATCCTTACTCTTCCTGTTTTATCAGCTTAAAACTAGCCATACATTACTCGCTCTTGTACACATTTCTCCAACTGTATTCTACCTCTAACCATTCAAATCACCCTAATTCACCACTAATCACTTCCAGTATATACAAAGACTCACCCAATCTTTACTTCAAATTAAATTACTAAACCCTCACACCTACCACAACAAAATAAAAGTAACTGCTACAGTTAAACCAAAACAAGCTTTCCAAGCATATCCATTTTTCTCTCTCCTACCACTCCTTGGGAATATTCATCCCAACCCTGGCCCCTTCTCCAATCCTGATTCCCCAGTAGCCTCCAAACCTTACGCCATGCCAACCACCCTTCCTACTCAGCCTACCCATCTCCTTCCAAAAAAGGGACCACACCACCATCACCAAACCATCAAACCAAGAATACATACCTCAAACACACCCAAACAGTTTCAATTCATTTCTTTACATACTTGGAGCATGTATAACAATTTCAGAACTCCATGCTTCTATCTCCAACAATACACCAGATATTTTTGCCATAACTGAAACATGGCTAAAACCCCATATACTTGACTTTAAAATATCACTTCCTGGTTATAATGGCATCCGGGCTGATAAAAATTTAAAAAAATGTGGTGGAGTAGCTTTACTATACCCTATCTATCTTGCAATCCTACCTTACAATAAACCTATTCCCAAATTCCATAATGCTGAACTCCTCATCTCAAATTTTAAACTAAATAAATATAAGCAATTATGTATTATAGTCAATTGGATCTCACATACAAATGAAAAGATAATCCTACGCGATGTTAATTTTGATTGTCAGATTATCTCCACAAAATATCCATCAATTTATATAAACCTATTTGGATTGAGTCAACTAATTTCCTCCCCACACGTTATAACTATCCCAAACACAGTGGCTCATTTCTTGACTGGATATCGGTGCCCAGTTCCACTAAGTATGGCTCTAGTGATCACCTCCATGTTTATGCAGATGGATTTGGTACTCATGTCAAACAACACTTACTTAAAACTTCCCGTAACATCACAAATTTTAACCCACAGAACTCTAAGCTCCATTAACTGGTCTGTCCAGAAAAATATTCCACTTGACAAAGCTGTACACAAATTCAACATATTTTTCCTGAAAACACTCAATACTCTGGTTATAACCAGAAGAAATAGAATAAAGAATAACTATAATCCTTGGTTAACCACTCACTACAGGCACCTAATGTATGAGTATTAGGCTTGGAAAGAATAGTTAAACATAGATCTCCCCAAAAATCCAAAACCTACAGCACTTTAAGGTTCATAGGTTCATACTAGGCTATCTGCCCTAGGGCATTTATAAGCCTAGCCAGAGTGTGTTTGGCTTTCGCCACCCATTTTAAATTAATTTTGCTATGCGTTTTTTGAGGTTAGTATACTGTGCCTCTGTCTAACAGTGACACAGAAGTGATAGCCGGGGTAAACCTACGATCTCCCATCCACTCATCAAGATTCCTCTTGAAGAGAGTCAATGTGGGACTCTACCTAACCTGGACTGGGATTTTATTCCAGAGTGAAGGGAGCCTCTGGGTTATGAATCTGTCCCTCCAGCATGTCCTATTTATTTCAGTGCTGAGGTTCAAGTCTCGAGCGTAGCTCGATGGGATTTGGATTTTCTGAGGTGCAGCATGTCCATTAATTCTAGGTTGGACATGGCTTTATACGTCAGGCACAGATCGCCTCTGAGCAGGCGGTATGCCACTGAGTAGATCTGGAGTTTCTTTAACCGGGCAGCATATGGCATCTGTTTGAGCACTTTGATCCTCTTGGTGAGGTACTTTTGGGGTCTTTCCAGTTGCTGCAGGTGTCTGGTAAGGTACATCCCAAAAGGGGCATTGTACTCAATTATGGGCCTGATGAGGGATGAGTAAAGAGGCACGATGACCTCCCCTGATCTAGATGTGAATCCCTTCATGATTAGGTGGGCTATATAAAATGTTTTTCTAACCACTTTGGCCACGTGGTTGTCAAATGAGAGATTGCTATCAACTTGGGTCCCCAGGTCCCTAATGACTTCTTCTGTACTTAATGGATTACCACCTATGTGGTAATTTGTGGGCACTTTGTTTTAGCCAAAGGGGATGACTATACACTTTTTGGCATTTAGCTTGAGGCCATGGCTCTGGCACCAGTTGTCTGTTTCTATGAGGCCCTTTTGGAGGATGCTTGTGTCGGCTGGAGAGTTGATTATGGCACCCAGTTTGCAGTCATCTGCGAACTTGGTCAGCCACAGTCCTTCTGTGTTGGCCTGTACCGCCGAGAAATATATACCGAACAAGAGAGGTCCCAGGACTGAGCCTTGTGGAATGCCACTTGTAACTGGTTTGAAGTCTGACATGGCTCCAGCAATTCTAACCATGTGGGTTCTGTCCTTGAGCCAGTTTGCAACCCATCTAGTGACATAGGGGTTTATATTTAAGCTGGTGAGCTTATCTATAATGCCCGAGTGGGGTATTGTATCGAAGGCTTTTGCGAGGTCCAGGTAGGCTGTGTGGACCACCTTCCCTCGTCAATGGCCTTGGTGACTGTTTCAAAGAAATCAACCAGGTTTAAGAGGCAGGATCTGCCCTTAACAAAGCCAAACTGGGTAGGATCCAGTGTCTGTAGGTCCCCAATATCTTTATTTATGAGGTCCATGATGATCCTTTCCATAGCTTTGCAGACCAAGCTAGTCAGGCTTATGAGGCGATAGTTTCCAGGATCCATTGAGGCACCACCTTTGTGGAGAGGGACCACTGTTGCTGCACGCCACTCTTTGGGTACATATCCTGTAGTAAGGCTAAGATTGAACAGTAGTTTTATGTTTGGGTTTAGCTCTTCTTGGAGTTCATGTAGACGAGCCCGGGACACCATCTGGTCCCATTGATGCTGTGTTTTTGCTTTGGAGAGGGCGGCTCTTACCTGAGCATCTGAGATGTCAGGGGCAGCACTCTGTTGGGATAGATATTTGCCCTTTGGTGGGGAGAGGGGAGAAGTTTGCACTGAACCTATCAGCTAGGATGTTGGCAATGTCTGTGGGCTCGGTGTATTTTTTGTCATTTTGGACTAATTCTGAGCATATCTGGGAATTCCCACCCAGGTTCCTAACATAACTAAAGAAAGCCTTGTGATTATCCTTAGTGTCCTGTGCAATTTTTCTCTCGAAGCTGGCCTTAGACAATTTTATGAGTGCCCGTAGTTTTTTGCTAATACTGATCAGAGATGCCTTCCCTTTTTGGGATTTTGCTCTATCATGTAGTAGCTTCCTCCTTCTATTGTATAGTTTGTTAATGGCTGGGGTCTACCAGACAGGACGTCTGCCTTTGGAGGATTGGGTCTTGGTTTTATTTGGGATTGCATGATCCATGCATTCCTGAAGGTGTTCATAGAATGCGTTTATAAAGGATTCTGTGGTCTGGGCCATATTTTCCACAGGCCCGGGGGCTTTGAAGGATTTCGCCTCGGTTTTGAGGCATGTGAAATTTGCTTTAGAGAAGATTTTCACTGTGGTTTTCTGGGCAGGGGGTGGGGTCGGGAGTTTAAAGAACTATATCCATACTAAAACAGAGATCATCGCAGATAAGAAAATCTACTTCAGTAAACCTAAAAAGGACTAATTCTGAGCATATCTGGGAATTCCCACCCAGGTTCCTAACATAACTAAAGAAAGCCTAGCCCAGAAAACCACAGTGAAAAACTTCTCTAAACTTTGACTGAAATCTTTCTGTAAGCTAGTTAAGTTAGTCCAGACAAACTGTATTTTGTCTTTGTACTCTTTTGTTTTGTTTTATTTTTTTGTTAAAAAAGATTGATCTATTTAGTAAAGTATTCCTCATGTATTGTCTTAGTTTAATAGTGGAGCTTTTCTCCTCGGGCCTCTGCTGAAAATGGACATGTATCCAGCCAGACTAGCCCGGTTAACAAATGTAAAATAAATAAATAAATAAAATAAATCTTCCAACCCTAAACATTTCTGCTCAACTATTAGTAATATACTCCACCACGGACCATCCGCAACTCTAAATCCTGCCACAAATAATACTCCCTCTGAAATAGCTGCTCAGTTTAACACACAGTTTATATAAAGCATTAAAGCCCTTAGTAAAATATTTTCCTTTCAACAATATGGGGTGCTTGTTCCTCAGACAGCAAGCACACCCTATTTCACCTTAAAACCCATCCCAACCTCCTACTCCAAATTGCTGCTTCTTAAACTGCAACCCTGCTCTCCTTCAGTAGAATACCTCAAGATGGATGCCAGTTCAATAGCGTATCCTGAGTCTCTTCTAATTAACAGATCTGTCAAGAAATCACACATTCCTTTTCTGTGGAAACAATTCTTCATCATCTCCCTTCATACAGGAGGAGCTTTTGATCTAGTCTTTCACCAAAAACTCCTCTACCTACTGTCTTCCCTCAGGCCATCACAGCCTACACTACTATAGTTTAACTACTTAACCAGTAAATACCCGTCTGTTAAATGGCTCTCCACTTTTTCGCCCTTCCTTCCTTCTTGTCAATACTGGTGTGCCACAGGGCTCATTTTCTGACCCTCTGTTCTTTAATATACTCACTAACAAATTACATAAATCCTCTCAACAAGCTCATTTCATACAATATGCCGATGATTCAACCCTAAAATGCATCTAATACCTAATACATCTTCAGAGAATTACTCAAGAAGCCTTCAACTCTGGTGAAACTTGGCTACAGGTAATCACCTGGTACTAAATCCCAAATAAAACTAAATTACTTTTCTTTTTTACCAAAATTCCATTTCCATGAAAAAAAACAACTTTCAAATTTCTTCCTTAAATAATACCACGATTGGGGTTACCTGACATGTAAAACTACTTGACATGGCAATCGACAACAATCTTAAATTCAGTTCACATATCCACAGCAGCATCAAGAAAACTCATCAAGAATTAGGCACTCTACACAGAGTAAAGAAACTCCTTAAAGATTCTGCCAAGGTAACTCTAGCTACCACTTACCTCTAACCTTCTCTCTTATGTGGAGCCCTTATCATGACCAACCTTCAAGCCTCACTTAGTTCTAAACTTGAACAGTGCTGTAACAAAGTTGTCAGATTCACTTGCAGCATATCTCACTGGACCCACCACTGTTTGCCACTAAAAACACTTAACTGGCTTGTACTTTATTACCACCTGTCTTGTCCTCAGCTCATCTTAACACATAAAAATCATCAATATCCCATCTGCCTGCCCAGCAATTAACCCCCTACTCCAATGCTATTTTCCAAGCTATCCTCTTTGATCAAAATAATAAAACAACTGCTTAGCATCTACAAACCACAAAGAGTTGCTGTGGTCAGTCTCTATTCCAATAGTGTAGCTAGAATTAGGAATAAAATTCCTGTATCAATCAGGTCTATCACACCTTCATCTTTTTAAACCATTAATAAAATACTTCTTCTCTGCCTCCTGGCTTTCTCCCTGCTCCCCATCTGGGGCATAGCTCTATAATACCCTTTATCATCTTTCTTAGACCGGCCTCTAAAGCACTAAATATCTTAACCTGCTTATCCCCTTCTAACACCTCACTTTATTGTACTTCTTAAACTATTATACCTACTTCTAAGTAGCACAACCAAATTACTGTTCCTTCTCTGTTAACACTCAAACTTGCTTATCTCTTCTAATACCTTACTCTATTGTATCTGATAAATTACTCCTTCCCATCTTAAATACCACTCTTTTATCTGTAAAGTCTCAGTACAAGGTTTGTAAATTTAATGTTTGTGAATATCAATACAAATTTTATTACTCTGACTATTATGCTGTGTATTTACTGAAACTGCATCATAAAATTTGTTATTGTAAATATTGATTGCATTACATATGATACCCTGGAGCTTTTCTCTGCTGAAAAAGGACACCTATGCATAGTCAGACTTTCCAAGTAAATAAATGCCAATAAATAAATAAGTACATAAATAAATAAATAAATACAATGAGAAAAGGGCTTAGGATAATCATGTCTAATAACTTAACTGTAAGAAAGTCAAGTGAGAGAGTGTCAACTAAAACTGGTAAGGCACTAGGGTCCATAATGAGACATTACTGCTAGAAACTAAGAAAATATTATCTGCCCTCCAATACAGATAGATATTAACCCCTCATATGGAGAGGAATGTACATCTCCGATTACCTCATCATTATAAGGACATTGACTCATTTGAGGCTGTCCAGAGAACAGTAAGAACCTGCATTCGCAGCTACATAGATATAGGCTACAAAAGATTGCCTTTGAACAAAAAAAAAAAGGCGGATGGGGACATTACAAAAATTTTAAGTGCCTCAAGTGTGACCTTTATGATCCCTATTGCCAGGTGTCTGTGGAAAGTATAACAGGACATAGACATCTCAGTAGACTACCTATATTTCCACATCTCACATATGTTATATCAAAGTATCAGACATGGTAGTCTTTGTTACACAGCCCTGTGATGACTGCCACTCTACTCATTGGTGTGACTCAGCTATGTCAACATGTGGTATGACATAACCTGTCCCAGTACAGTAACACACGGTGTCTTGTTATGTTATTGCATGTGCACCACATCATGCAGTTTGATCATATGGTTATGTACTTTGACATACCATACTTGTAGGCAATTGTGAGATTTTTGAGAAAAAAATCCTTTGCAAAAAATATACATCAGTCTGTCTTGATAACATTTTAAATGGGTTTATCTGCATCTGCATATTTTTATTTTTTGCACGTTTGCTTAATTTGGCTTTTCATGCATTGCAATAAATTGCTTCTTGAGCATGTTCAGTTTGTTCTGGTTATCTGAAATGTTTTCAAGTGGTTTGTCTAGTTTGAAATTATAGATCAATTTCTCCTAAATGTTCAAATGTCTTATTCTTTAATTAGTGGCCAAACTTTACATTCAAAAGAATGTACATGATATACTAACTGGTAACCTGGAAAAAAACTGAAGAGATTTATACATACAAGGATTGCAGGAGCCTAGAGAGATACTGATCATAGCAGCAACTAGCAAGATTAGAAATAGCAGCTGCATGAGCCCTGGCATTCCAGGTCACCTTTACATAAAAGTAAGGACAACCTAATCCATCCATCCTTCCATCCATCCATCCACCCATCAATTAATCCATCCATCCACCCATTCACCCATCCACCCATCCATCCATCTATCCATCCATCCATGCATCCATGCATCCATCCATCCATCCATCCATCCATCCATCCATCCATCCATCCATCCATCCATCCATCCATCCATCCATCCATCCACAACCTCTGGTATTGCTAAATAAATTTCTGCTAACTGGATATATACCAACACTCTGATACAAGGCAGTGCCTTTTCTTATACATGAGGGAGGTGCACCTGATCCAGTCATCATTAGGCGTATTGGCATGAAATGTGGCATTACAATATCAAGGAGTGGGCTGTAAAGGATCTTCTCAAAACATAAGCATCATATTTCTCAGTTAAACAGAAAAATAAGTATTCATCAAGTGGAAATCATGTCTTCTGAACTGTTTAATGTTCTTTGAGGATGTAGCAGTAGCACTTAATGAGGGAATGAATGAGTATGCAGCATATTTAGTCTTCATTAAGGCCTGCACACGATTCCAAAATAAGGAATTGAAACATCACCAAAAAACAAGAAATAGACACATTTTGGAGAAATGTCTGTGAAGGCCCTGTGGAACATAAATATGCTGAATGGACAGAAGAAGAAAAAGAAACACTAAGAAATTCAAATGTACAGGATATGAAATGGGATGAAGTAATGGCCAGAGAAATTAAATAAAAATTAAGAAAAGCTCCAAAACTGAAAACCCCAAGCCCAGATGCAGTACCTAACTTCTGGCTAAAAGTATTAGCATCTTTACATGAAGATTTAACCTTGAGTAAGAACTACTTATATGCACATCCCAAAGAGACACCAACATGGTTAACAACAAGAAAAATGATACTCCTCCTCAAGAGTAATCCTGTAGGCCACCCTAAAGACTACAGAACAATAACTTGCCTTCTGAAGAGAATTCATGCCGTCAAGACTTTATTGTCATTTAGAAGAACACTCAATCATGGCATTAGAACAAAAGGGTGACAAAAGAAAGTCACATGGAACAAAGGATTATTTGTTGCTAAGTAAAGTCATAAAGAATTGCAAAAAGTGGAAGACTCTAAGTATGGCATGGATAGATTACAAAAACGTATTTGACAGTATTCTACATTCATGGATAAAGGAGTGTTTACAGCCATATAAGATACATCCTACATTGATTAGTTATATTACAGTGATCATGAAACAGTGGCAAACCACTTTCCAAGTAAACCATGACAAAGGGCAAACTATTATCACAGAGATAAAATTTCAAAGGGGGATATTCCAGAGTGATTCTTTGTTACTGCTGTTGTTTCTGTCTTGTCCTTAACCCATTAAGCTATTTAATCAACAGATAAGGTTTTGGTTATAATATGGCTCCCAGAAAACAAACTAGCTTAAAGATTTCTCATGTACTTTTTGTGGACGACATTAAATTATATAGTTCATCACATGAGAAGTGGGCCGCACATTTGCAAATGGTTAAAACTTTCTCAGATGATATAAAAATTACATTTTATCTTGATAAATGTGCAAAAGCAATGTTCAAAGCAAGAAAGTTGCAATACCAAGAAAATATCAATTTAGGACAGGAATGTAATATAAAAGAACTTGAGCAGGAAGGAGTGTATAAATATTGGGGAAGTGATGAAGAATCTGCAATAAAACATGAACAAATGAGAATAAAACTCAGTAAGGAACACTTCAGAAGACTAAAACTAATATTAAAAACAGCCCTTACATCTAGGAATGAAGTTCAAACTATAAGCCAGTTAGGTCTCCCTGTTTTAACTTATAGTTATGCCACGATATATTGGCCTCAAAAGGTATTGAATCAGTTGAACAGAAAAACAAGAAAAGCACTTCATGGATATCAAATGATATATAAAATTTAGTGTACACCAAGATTATATATCCCTCACTCCAAAGGAGGTATAGGCCTCCTTGAACTTGATTGCATGTATAGATCCGAGGTCATGGTACTGCATACATACCTGCTGAGCTCATAACCCAAGCTTAGTGAAAGCTTTAAAACATGAGGAGAGGGCAAGAAGTCTAAGGTGACCTCTCTGCTAAGTTTAGCAGAGGCATTCAGGTAGCAAACGGGAACGGAAATCAAACCAGAAGTAGAAAAAAATCAGACAGCAACTGAATGTGCCAAAAAACAAAATAAACACGATAAGGCGAAGGATCAGATGAGAAGGAAAAGCATGTGGAAAGGAATTAAATATAGTTGCAAATATAGAGATCACCTGAAACAACTTCATGTTGTTCAGTACTTGATGCAGGAATGGTTAAGGAGAAGTGAGCTGAATCCAAAGGATGAAAGGTTGATAATGGCAGCTCAAGATAGTGGACTACATACACATTGGTTTACAAAGTCCAGATAGTGGACTACATACACATTGGTTTACAAAGTCCACAGAACATGAGGGAGAAAAAGACAAATGTAGGTTCTGTAAAAAAGAATTGGAATCAGTTGCACACCTTGTTGCTGGGTGTGATACACTCAAGGCATAAGGCCTGTTTACTGAAAGGCATAGTAATGTGCAAGATGGTTGCATTGTGGTTTGTGCAAACACTACAATAAAGAAGTAGCTGAGAAGCATTAGGAAATGTGAACCACAAAGCATTAAAAAGAATGATGAAGTGCACATCACATGGGATCACCCATTACCAACAGTTCAAAAAATAGATGGAAGAAAACAAGATATAGTAATCCATGAAAAAAGACAACAATAGCATTGATCATTGATATTGCTACACCTAGTGATTACAGTGTCTCACGTACAAGTCATAAAATATCAGGATTTGCAAGCAGAAACATGAACAATGTGCAAGAAAGTTAGGTTAGGATGAGGGGGTCTTCCATCCATCACAGCTGGGGTGGGCTGAGGCATCTACCAGGATCTATACTAGGCCCCCTTCTCTTTGGATTTTTTCAATGATATAAAAGTGGGAAAAGAACAAACTATGTATAAGAATATAAATTTGGTAATACAGAATCTTTTACAGAAGATGCTGCTACATACCAGGATGAGATTAGCTAAAACACAAACCCAGTATAATTGTAATACTGTGGCTTTCAGTGTTGACAAATGCAGTGTCATAAAATTCAGCGAAGAAGATGCAAAAGTTGATTATAATATACAAGATTAAATAATAACATGCTGATGATATAAATAAATACTTTAGAAAAAAAGAGAAGAAACTCAACTGCAACAAAGGTGTTACCACTGCGGCCAGGAAGATGTACTTAGTAGTCAGTGTGATAGTAAGAGCTATGTATAGCTAGTCCAGTGAAATTATTGTTTTCCTATATACATCATTAATTCACCCCTATATACTTCATTAAATTCACCCCATAATGAATTCAGCACTACACTCTATAGCCGCCATACAGCCATCTAATGCAATTAGAAAAAGATTCCAAAAATAAAAATCTATTGATTGGAAAATACTAACGACTCCAAGTGACACAGTGATTGTCATTACAGTTTGTATCTAATAGGTTTCTCAGAAGTGACCTCTCTCTGGTCCTCAAAACAACATTGGATCTAGCTGTATTTGAAAATCCCTGCCTACAGCAGACAACTCAGGAAGATAATGCATGAATAGGAATCCTGCTTTTAAAAATAAATATTAATAGTAAAAAATTCTAAATGTACAGAATACAGCTTCTCACACACTGTAAAGAAACCTCCCAGTAAGCCTAGATCTGTGGTATGAAGGGATGAAGTCCTGACTACCACCTAGACAACCCAAGTTTGACTAGCATCTCAGGTGTTGGAAGAGCCAATGAATTAAGGGTGGGAATCAATGGCTTATGCCAACTGATCCATCCTGGAAAGAGGGAAATAATTGCTCCGGTCAACCAAATTGACACCATGCAATGGGCAATGATCATAGGACATGGACTTGGAGGTCTAAGACAATTATGGTACCCTCCACATGCATGAGTGTAGGAAGATACATATGCCAGGGTAGGGCATAGAATACCCCTCTGTTGATGGAGGTTATCATATCAGCCACCAGAGGTTGGGGAAAGTAACTACAAAACCTCTGACGGCTGCCTATATGATGACCTTCCTAAGTGAAAGGGCTGATATTTGTCATGAAAAAGGGGAGAAAGTATCTAAAAAAGCTCACAGAACAGTGTGCCAAAATAACCTTGACATAGGTATTTATCTGTCTATCTATCTATATTATAGATATGTAAGTATGGTTGGATTCTATAATATATCCACAAATGTGGGCACACATACACACACTCGCACACACACAAACACACACACACACACACACACACACACACACACACACACACACACACACACACACACACACACACATAAACATGCAGGAAGTAACTGCAATCGAGCAAACAAGATTGATAAAAAATAGAATGAAAGGCACACCACGACAATTGAAGCAAACCTTTCGTCAAACCACAAAATCTTTATTGTCAGTAAGCGCTTTCACGTCCAATATGACGCTTCTTCAGACTTTAAAAGCAGACTCACAAAATGTTCACGTTCTTACATATGCATATATATATATATATATATATATATATATATATATATATATGTATACATTTTTTATATATGCATATACCATTCTTAGGTTTTCTTAGGTATGTTTCTATGTTAGCTTTTAAATTTTTAAATTTTCAGAAGAAATTTTCAGATGTAATTTACATTAATTAGTCTAACGATTTTATTGGTCTACATAAATAATGAATGAGATGACAAAGACTACTTAATGAACGTTTTGTGAGTCTGTTTTTAAAGTCTGAAGAAGCGTCATATTGGACGTGAAAGCGCTTACTGACAATAAAGATTTCGTGGTATGACGAAAGGTTTGCTTCGATTGTCGGGGTGTGCCTTTCATTCTATTGTTTGTCATTTTTGCTGTTGTGTGGAGGCACTTCACCCTTACAGTGTATTCTCTCTTTTTGAAACAAGATTGATAGTCAACAATTGTAAAGATATTTGTTGTAATGACAATGCTTCAGAGCTGCAGAGATCAAATTATCTGGATGGACATTGCACCATTTAATATAGGTTTACAGATTAGAAATAATCTGTGCTCAGGCCTAACCAGAGCCGGATCCAGCACTAGGTGACCTAAGCAGTTGCCTGTGGCCCATAGGCTTGGGGGGAACTGCCACAACACTTAATTAAAACACTTGAAAAAATAATTACGTTTCTTCTTAAAGGATGCACTCATGTGTGCATGTGTCACCTTGCAGATTTGAACTTCCTGTGTGTTTGTCACAGACTTTAATCATGGGGAACTTCCTACTTTCAGCACAGCAGATTTAACTTCCTGTGCATGCATGGCAGACTTGGACACTGGATAACGTTCTAACTTCTCTTTCGGCATGGCACATTTGAACTTTTTGGAAGAAATTTATCATGAGAGAGACAAGCCATGGAACTGAGAACTGCTGCTGTGTGTGTGATGCCCTAGCTAGTTGATAAACTTGCTCAGGCTCAAACCCTGTACCATGTGTTATAGGAGACAAGAGACTGAATCCTGTACACCAACTACCAGACTACACCAAGAAATTGTGATTTTCAAGGGAAGAGAAGTTTACTGTTGCTCATGCTGCCTGTTTTCAATGTGCAACTTTTTTTGTAAAGCAACTGGTTCTCAGTGTTTGTGCTATAAAATTTAAAAGCAGTGTTAGCAGCATAACAAAACAGCATACTTGCCTTTGCTGCTAAAGGCTGTGGGTTCTACTCCCACACTATGAAGATAAATTTCTGACACCATGGGGTGCTTTAAGGATGGCTGTGGGTGCTGCAGTCTTATGTGTGTCCTCTTTCGGATGAGAGGCCTAGTAACTATGAGCCTGCTGTCAGTTTGCCAGCCATTTCAGATTGCAATACTATCAGTTTACCACTTTTATTTTTTAACATAACATAGGCAATTTATTCTTCAAGGGCAGCAGGCTCTGAATTTGCAGATGAAACATGGAAACATAAAGTTGTTTGGCAGCAGCAATCTCTTTGTTAGTGATAGATCTTTTTAATGTGAAATTATTCACATGAGTTTTACTTCTGTAGAGACTGTGCATATTGGCTGATATTGGCTGATTTTTAATGACAGAAGTTTGAGTGGCCTTTCATGGTTGCAATGTTCTGAAAAGAGCAGTGTTGTCATTATTTGTTCATATGGTTTGTAGACAAGTAATGGGAAACTGGAATGGCTGAGGAGGGCCGCTCTACGAGATTCCCAATCCAGTAGCCTGCCTAGGGTGTCATATGACCATGATCCGGCTCTGGCTCCAACAGTCACCATGTAACACAGACTACAAGACAAGTCTCAGAAAATGTTTCAGATCCTGCCCATAAATCAAGTTTCTGTTTTTGAAAGCTAAGAATCCTAATTTGTTTAGCAGGGCACTATGAAGAAACATATAAACTTGGTTCTCCTAGATGTAGTGATAACTGGTAGATGAAACAGACAATATAAGATTTTATTTTAATCTTTACAAAATGTGTTATACATAACCAAAATATAAATTGGAAAACCGTGATGTTAAAGCCAGGTTTAGCAAAATCATAGCCACTATTTGTCTTGGAATTATATCAATGTTAGGGAAGAGAAAGACCAAACATTCTGAGAAAACTGGATAAACATGTATTAAATTCTTCTGTTCCATTTATATAATTCATTTTAAATTAGTCTTGTTAAGAAAGACTTAAAATAGTAGATTGCTAGGATAATGGTTGATTTAACCACATAGAAACATTATTTGTGTTTATTTTGCAATAATCATCTAAAGATTAAAATATCAAATTCTGCTACCATAGCCGAGTAAAAGAAATTATGAGATCCCACAAAGATGGCACTGAATATAAGAAGGACAATATTTTCTAATGAAGACATCTTAAGAAACAAAATAGGTTAAGGTATGCACTCAACACATATATATGTTTATAAAAGTAGCTATAAAGTGGATTCTATAGCTGTTATTGGTGTAGTATGTCATGATGTTGACGATACTTCTAAAAATGAAGAAGAATCAGGAAACAGTTCCATGGCGTTCAAAAATGGAGACCAGTGTAGTTTAAGATACCTAATCAAACTGTGGCTACAAAATTTGTGAAAACTATCAGGAAGCATAAAGCAGATAAGAGTGGGAAGAGGCTGGCTTTGTTTGGCAATGTTCTGAAAAGAGCAGTTTTGTCATTATTTGTTCATACGTTTTGTTTTGTTGCTTGCTGTAAAGATGTTCAAAACTATAAATTTAAATACATTCTAAGAGTGAGAAGAGGCTGGCTTTGAGCTCATTAAATCTGTAACATCATCAGAATGAGGTACAAGAAGAAGGGGAAGGAACCAAGGCTGTGAAAGAAGGAAGTAAGATGCCCAGCAAATAGCATGTGAGGAAAAAGCCCAGTGCAAGAGGTTATTTCAAAGGAAATAAGCAAGTCTGATGAATGATTGGACTGTAAGTGCCTCTGGTCATTCCCACTACAGATATTGTATGTAATATTTCCATTAACCCCCCCCCATGGAACATTATTCAGATAAAAAGAAACTGCTACCCCCATTACATTTGACTGCAACTCATTTTCTGACATACAGCAGTATTACTACTGCCACGATTATAATGACAGATAGCAATATTACTACTGCCACGTTTATAATGACATAACAGCAGTATTACTACTGACATGATTCTAATGCTTCACATGCTTATGGCTATAATTTAAAATTAGAGGTTTTAAATGCTTCCTTTAAAATTCATTAACAAACAGTAATTTACAGAACTTACATCAGATTAAATAAAGGTCTATATGACTTCAGCAAATGGCTGTTCGTCAAATAACCATTCGTCGAACCCCTATTTATCAAAGCCACTCTTCATTGAATGGCAAATTTTAAGTAGGGCAAATTAGTGGTTGGCCAACCAAGTCACCATAAAAAAATACATAAAATTTAAAGCATAGTAAGGGGGGGGGCTATACATCCCTAACTATATATACCAACTCCAAGATCACGCTATAGTGGGGAAAAGGGCAAATTCTAGATGGTGGGAAACCTCTGATTTGCCCTAGTTAAAATTTGCCAGTGGATGAAGAGCGGCTTTCATAAATAGGGGTTCGACAAATGTTTATTCGCTGAATAGCCATTCGACAAAATGATATAGACCCATCAAATAATCAGTTCCTTAAAAACTCACCTATGGACTATAATCAGCACTTTTACAGGGAGGTTTGCCTGCACCTCTGCAACCCTAACTTCTGTATACTAACTCCATGTTCACCCAGCAGTGGGGATAGTAGTCTTACACAAAAACAGATCCCACTGCACATAAGAAAATATACTAGTGTACGGCACAAAGGCCACTTTCAGGCAGAACAGCTCACTGAAACTGCACACAGACCTCACACAAGCAGCAGTCACACAACAAGCTACAAAAGCACAAAATGGCAATTTGACCAAAAGGGCTCCACACACATGAGATCAAAAACTACTTTTATGATTCGCAGAAGATAATTTTCCCAGACAAGTTCAAACAAACAGGGTGTGATTAGTTACACATTGGCCTTTAAGTGCTTTAAAGCAATGAGAGGTAATGAAACATACTGTAATGCATGGAGCGCCATGATTACACTTCAATAACATTTAAATAACATCCTCATTCAGAGCTACTCTAGCATCAGACCCGACCATAACAACACTTAGTAGGGAGTTTAACAATTCCTAAGTATCCCCATGTACTGTTAAGATCACGTCTGGCAATAAAAGCTAGCAGCTCCAGCCAGTAAACAGTAGCAGCAGAACATGAAATGGCTTCATTCTAACTCCCATTTCTGCCTGCTGTTTGCTACATTACAGCCAGTATTTTGAATTAAACTGCTTTTCTTCAATGGGGAATATGTGACAATGTTAATCAGTTCCCCAGTGCTGTGCTGGCTTTCAAAGCTGGCACAACAAATCGTTTCCTGTTTTTTTTTTTTTTTTAATTTTACTTTTGTGTGACCAGTAGTACATGGGGCAGATGACTCCCCATGCAGTACAAGATTTATGATTGGCTTTCCAACTGTAACATAGTATTATGTGTTCTCAACATGGAGACTGAGATTTACCTCTCAAGCATTGCTCTCGAGGTTAATTTCTTGGCATCCATGTCTCAGACACGTAATATGCTCATCATCATGGGAGACGTAATCATGATGGTTTATATTAAGTCATCTGAGAGAAGGCTAAATAGCTGCCAGTTAAACAAGAGAGAGAGATGACCTATTACTCAGTAACCTAATATTAAAACTGATTCATCAAAAAATTGTCACACTCCTGTCAGTCAGGCTCATGTAACTACCCATATAAAACCTCCAAAACCAACCGCAATCTGCTTCAGAACTATAGATTCCTAGAACATAACTTTGCTGCACTGAAAACAGGTTTTCTCTGCTAGCCATAAGATTTATCAAGGGCTCCCACCCAGCTTAAAAGATCTCTCCACCTACGCCAAATTTAGACCCCAGTTGAAGGCCTACTTGTTTAATGAAAGCCAATAAATGTCCTACATCAAGCCATGTCACTTAATCTCCAAGTTCTTACTACTCTCCAACAATCCTTGCTCTTTACTCAGTGGCTGATTTTCGCCCTCTAAGTATTTAGATTTACTGCAGTTAGTCTGGTTTAGTCTTTTGTATATGTATTTTTAACTGTTGCTGTATATCATAGTTTTTAAAGAGCTTAAATGGAGAACTGTCTCTTTAAGAAACTATCAAAGTGGAATTTTATGAATGAGATGCAGTTTATTTAATTAATTGGCTACAGACTTGAACCTATTTAAAAAAAGTGTTATTTAATTTTACATGGTTCTGATGAAGTCCCCACATTAGAGGGACGAAAGTGCTTGACCTATATTTTATGTATTTTAAGTAATACGGAGTGGAATAAATAGTGTTTTAAAAGTATTAACCAATTCAGATCATTCATCCTATGGACGTATGTTAAGCTGACTGCTGTTTGATACACTGAGCTATAACCTGATGTTTTAACTAGTTTGAGTGTCAAAGTCACTGTCTAGTTTTGCTGACAGTGCTCTCCTCCACTAAACAAATATGAAATAAAATAAAATAGAATGCACGTACTTTCTATGTATAAAATGAAATAAAACAGGCAAATAATTATTGGTTTACTCAGCCTGAATTTAGTATGCCATACCAGTCTAATGCCTTTTCATAATTTTTTGTGTTGACTTCTTTTATTTTTTTTATTACACATGGCAATCCATTCCATTAGGATGGCAATCTTTCCACAAAATTAATTTTATTTTATTTATTTATTTTATTTTATTTTACATTTGTTGACCGGGCTAGTCTAACTGGATATATGTCCATTTTCAGTAGAGGCCCGGGGAAGAAAAGCTCCAAGCATGAACAGGGACAAAGTTTACAATATATAAAAAGACAC
Organism: Protopterus annectens; assembly: GCF_019279795.1. Taxonomy (NCBI): domain Eukaryota; kingdom Metazoa; phylum Chordata; order Ceratodontiformes; family Protopteridae; genus Protopterus; species Protopterus annectens. The sequence goes on along the minus strand of NC_056728.1, from coordinate 1,168,991,741 downwards.
GTAAAATCACAGTACAGAGGCAACATTGGTCAAAAGAAAAATTATACTAAACACAATAGTAAGTTTGAGCAAGTCCCAATTATAAACATTCAAAAAAATAGCTATCTTCAGTGATATGAGCATATAACCAGGTCCCCTTTCGCTCTTCTGAAACAGTAACGAAGCTGAGATTTAATTAAGTCTATCATCATATTGCAAGTCTGCCAAAATGCAAAGAATTCTCATTATCTTTGTTTAATTATTAATTATTAAATATCTGACCATACTGAAATTTGTATATTTTAAGCTATTAAAAGGAAATGCCAAAGCATATGCTTTCATTCTTTAGTGTACCTGAACACTGCACCCAAGTTATTGTTTGCCTTATCTATGTATAAATCAGACGGCATGTGTTATCCGACATCTCATAAATCTTTGTATCATTCTTCTGTGATGGAAAGAAGAATGTTATTAATGAATGAACAAACGTACACACCTGATTGTAACTAAATTGTTTAGTTTGAGCAGTAAGTGGGACATTGGATCAGAAGGGAAGCGGAAGTGAATGGGCTGAAAGATTGTAGAAAAAAAACAACACGGCTACATCAAAACTGACAGTGCAGAAGCAACACACTTTTGTGAAATACTTACTCAGATCTGAAGGATGGGGAAACACTGGTTCTCAACGGCATCAAAGTTTAGGAAAAGAGAATATTTTGGAACAAAAAGAAACAAAAGAAGAAAGACAAAGGCTGCAGTGTAATTAATGCAGACAGAGCACGGAAAGGAAGACAGAAAAGCAGAGATGCAGATGATAGTGGGCTGTCACTTTTTGTAAGGACTGTGATAAACATTTTTATAGATAAATAAAAGACAACCATTCTTTTATAATATTCATCCTGATATTTTAGGTAAGGTTATAAAGCTCTCTGTAAAGCTATTTTTATTTTTGTTTAACCTAACACTAACTACCAAAACACTCTCCCATAGCTCTAAAACTGCTCTAGTGCTTTCTCTACCTAAAGTGTCCATCCTTACTTCAGCTAATGACTACCAACCAATCTCTAACCTTTGTACCCTCACCAAAATTCTTAAAAAGAAAATTTATAACCAAATCCTTGAGTCCATTGCAAAATATGACATTATCAACAATCATCAACACAGATTCCAAGCTATCTACAACACTAACACAGCTATATAATCACTTACTGATCATATATCTACACCAATATGGAGTAAGGTAAAATAACTGGGGAAATCTTTCTTTACCTTAGAAAGGGCTTCATCACTGTTGACCACTCCATACTACTTGAAAAACTCAGCAAATCAGGATTTTTTTCTGCGGTCCTCCAATGTTATAAAAGTTATCTCCATAATCGTTCCTTCACCTGCCTCGGATTCAATAACACATATACACCTGTAACTACTGCCAGTCTACTTACCAGGTTAAAAATGGTAAATAAGTGAACAAAGGGTGAGAAACTGAATTACAAAAATGGACGAAGATGGGTGGAAAGATGGAAGGACTTGGTATCCATGAAAGAAGAAAATTAAAAGTTGAAAAGAGTAGTAATCACAATCCTTTAATACAATGAACGTCATGAGGTTCAAATGCAAGTGGTGTCCAAAGCAAATGGGTCTGATGGATTTTATAATTTTATACTAGAATATGAAGAGACTAAAAGAACTGCAGTGCCTGACTAATCTTATTTAAAAAATAATGAGAAGAAAGTCAGGTTCCAAAAGACTGGGAAAAGGACAGATGCCACTTTTGTATAGAGCCTGGCAAATATAAACTGTCAGTTATAACTTAGTTTACAGGACAAAATCATACAAGTACTGATAAATGATAGAATTCTGGGCAATCTGTTAGCCTATGTCTTGTAGCATCTAAAGCAGTATGAACTCCATCTGGGAAAGACATGCCAGTAAAATCTAACAGAGTGCTTTCATTTGGTAAGGGGGATATTAGACCATGGGCATGATCTTTCTTAACTATGCAGACCATTTCACCCCATACTAGCTACAATATTGACAAATAAATGAGATCCAAGGTAGGTGCCAGAAGTGAAGCATTTTAAAAAGGTTTGATAGATGATAGGAAACACAGGGGCGATGTAATGGAGCTCACTCACATGAAAAGCTGCATATCAGTGGTTACCACAGGGATCACTATAGAAGTAAACCCTTTTCATTATTTATATAATTGAATTCTGGAAAACCGGGAAGGAAATATTATTCTGTCTGCTGTACAAATTTAAGCATCAAGGCTACTATACAGGAAGATATAGAACGGCTGAAAAGAGAATTAATCTTGCAGGAATTATTTAAATCATAATAGCTTAAATTATCTGTAAACAATTGCAAAAATGTAATATGGAAAGCAACCATATAGGATATGAGTACACAACAGAAGGGAACCATTAGCAGCACACCTCACAAAGAGGATTACTGGCCTCAAACAGATGACCTAAGCAGACCGTCTCAAAAAGCTCCAGCTTTACTCCATCGCATATCGCCTACTCAGAGGTGATCTCTGCCTAACATACAAAGCTATGTCAAACCCAGAGCTGTTGGACATGCTCCACTTAAAGAAATCCCAATCCCTCTGAGCTACACGCTCTAGGGACCTAAACCTTATCACCACAATAAACAGAACATGCTGGAGGGATAGATTCCTGTTACAGAGACTTCCCATACTCTGTAAAAAACTACCTAGCTATATCAAACAAAGCTCCTCATTAGCACTCTTCAAGAAAAATCTTAATGATGGGATGGGAAATAGGAAATTCACCCCGGGGATCACTTCTGTGTCTCTGCTTAACAGGGACACAGGAAAATATTTTTTTTGGGTGGCAAAAGCCAGGGTACCTTTTTGGCTAGGCTTGTATAGGCCCTAGGGCTGATAGCCTAGTACCTACCTATGAACCTATGAATCAGACCTGGAAAAGAATTCCTTTACTCATATCAGATGGTGTAAAGGTAAATCAACAAACTGAATGAGAAACAATGAATGCTTGCAGAATATTTAAATACAAAAAAAGAGGCAATACTCACAGAAAAAAAGAAGAAATTGCTATTGTGCTATGTGTAATGCAACAAAAAAATGATGCACAATCAGCACCAGAAGCCATGGAAAGACAGACTACAAGAGCTTAATAGGTACATTCTGAATGAATAAATATAAGGACAGGCATGATATCAGCTTTGGTGTACATTAAGTGAAACAACTCAGCCTAAATGGACACTATCCATATATATCCATATAATAGCAGAAGGACACGGTTGGATGGCTAAGAATGATACCACCTAGTATCACTAGTCCAAAGTGGCAAAAATGCTAACCAGATTCAAAGGAAGATAGCAACACATCAGTTTAACAATTTGTCAGTCTTCATTATTATTTTTTCAAAGCAATAATCTTACTCAGCACTTTTGCTGTGGCTTGTTTCTTCCAAAAGAACAACTCACTGGCAAATCTGAGCAAACATCCAGTTTAAAAACCAATATAAGTATAAATCCAACTTGGAAATATCAGTTTTGTTAGGCAGTGTACGTTATTCTCTGCAGCAGTAGGTATGCTGGGTAATTAATCATTTTAATGGAGCCATACCATTTTAGCAGTTTCTTCACTTCGTTGCAGCTTCATATGTTTAATTTTTAGAACAAAAGCATAAACAGTGCACTATTTATAATAGTATTGTGAACAATAAATAACTAACAAAGATTTAAAAGCTGTACTAACTTTGAAAAAATCCAAAACAATCTCAATATCCTAAAAACATGTTAGGGTTTAAAATACTTGAGTCTTCAAAGTAGGTTTAATGCATGACTGATTGAAAACCACAAATCCAGAAAATGTAAAAGTTTTCAGATCTGATCCATAACAATATTCCTGAGCACAGTCAGTTTTCTTATTTGAAATATTTCTAGCATGTTCCTGGACATGTTATTTCAATATTCTCAGAGCAATACCCACATAAGGCATTCAACAGCCACACGTAATAGCATAAATTACAATAAAACCTGAATTACAGGTAATTAGACAATTTAACTGTAAAACTTTGAAAATAATAATTGCCTCACAGAAATATATACTGCTATATGTTGCAGTTCCAACATTTTCTAAACTCTTGTTTGGTAGTATTTGTGCAACAGAAAGACTGCATTGACTGAAGGAAAATCTTGCATGTACCTGCTTAATTTTAATACTTCTAACTCTTTCAATGTAATCATCAGGTTATCTTTTTTAGGCAAGGCTCAAATTCTAAACCAACCACACTAGAAAACAAAAATGGGAAAAAACTGAGGGTAATGCTGCTCAATGCCAGAAGTCTAAATCTCAAAATGCACGCACTCGAGACCCTTCTCGGTATGGAGAACATTGATGTCTGTGCTGTAACTGAAACCTGGTTCAAGGCTCCTGAGAGCACCCCGGCACTATTAGGTTTTACCTCATATCATGCGTTCCGGCCCCAAAACCTGGACCACACCACAAAAGGAGGGGGTGTATCCATATTCATAAAGGATACCCACACCTCCAGGTTGGTGGCAACGCATGAAGCTTCGGAAACCATCCAGGTGCAACTAACCATAGGCAAAACTGCTCTACAAATTGTAGCATGCTACAGGCCACCCTCTCAAACTCAGGAACCCCACACAGCCTTCCTGAAGACACTGGAGGGTATAAATGTATCTCCAAACACCATCATATTGGGTGACTTCAACTACCCGAATATAGACTGGGAACATTACTCAAGCCCTAACTTTCTAGCCCAACGGTTCCTGGAGTTCATAAATTCAAATGCCATGGAACAGCTAGTCACTGTTCCCACGAGAGGAGAAAATATACTAGATCTCATTATCACAAACATGGGGACACAATGCTCCACACCGGAAGTATATCCCTCATTGGTGAGATCTGATCATAAACTAATCTTACTGGAAATCCACATCCCGCCCCCACCCCAAACAAAAAAGACCACAGTGAAGAACTTCTCTAAAGCAAACTTCACACTACTCAAGACTGGTGTGGTATCCTTCAAGGCCCCTGAGCCAGTGGAAACCACAACCCAAGCTGCGGAAGCCCTTACAAATGCCTTCTATGAACACCTCCAGGACTGCATGGATCAGGCAATCCCAAATAAAACCAAGACTCTTTCCACAAAGGGCAAATGTCCAGTCTGGTGGACCCCAGCCATTAACAAACTTTACAATAAGAGGAGAAAGCTATTACATGATAGAACAAAATCCATAAAAGGAAAGTCACCCCTGATCATTATTAGTAAAAAATACGAGCACTCATAAAATCAACTAAGGCCAATTTTGAGAGAAAAATTGCCATGGATTCAAAGGACAATCATAAGGCCTTTTTCAGCTATGTTAGGAACCTGGGTGAAACTCCCAGATATGCTCAGAATTAGTCCAAAATGATACAAAAATCACTGAACCCACAGACATTGCCAACATACTGGCAGACAGGTTCAGTGCAAACTTCACCCCTCTCCCTAAAGGAGAGATAACTATCCCAGCGGAGTGTAGCCTCCCAGACATCTCAAATGCGCAGGTGAAAGCTGCTCTCTCTAAAGCTAAAAACACAGCATCAATGGGACCGGATGGTGTCCCTGGCTGTGTGCTACATGAGCTAAATGAGGAATTAAACCCGCACATAAGGCAGCTGTTTAATCTCAGCCTTACCACAGGATACGTGCCCAAGGAGTGGCGTACGGCAACTGTGGTCCCACTCCACAAAGGCGGTGCCTCTACGGACCCTGGTAATTACTGCCCCATAAGCTTAACAAGTCTAGTCTGCAAAGCTATGGAGAGGATCATAATGGAGCTCATAAACAAAGATATAGGGGACTTGCAGACATTGGACCCGACCCAGTTTGGCTTCATCAAGGGCAGATCATGCCTTTTGAACTTGGTCGACTTCTTTGAAACAGTCACCAAGGCCATTGATGAGGGAAAGGCAGTCCATACAGCCTACCTTGACCTTGCAAAGGCTTTCGATACAATACCCCACTCGGGTATTGTAGAAAAACTTACCAGCTTATATGTAAACCCATATGTCACAAGATGGGTTGCAAACTGGCTTAAGGACAGAACCCACAGGGTTAGAGTTGCTGGCGCTATGTCAGACTCCAAGCCGGTCACAAGTGGTGTCCCACCGGGCTCGGTCCTTGGCCCCCTATTGTTCGGCATCTACTTCTCAGAAGTACAGGCCAACATGGGAGGACTTTGGCTGACAAAGTTTGCAGACGACTGCAAACTGGGCCATAGTGGAAAGTGCATCGGACACGGATATCCTTCAGAAGGGACTCACGGAAACAGATAGCTGGTGCCAGAGCCATGGCCTGAAGTTAAACGCCAAAAAATGTATAGTCATACCCTTCGGGAAAAACAAGGTAACCTCAAGCTACCATATAGGTGGCAATCCACTAAGCACAGAAGAGGTTATCAGGGACCTGGGGATCCAGGTTGACAGTGGCCTTTCTTTTGACACTCACGTTGCTAAAGTGGTTAGAAAGACCTTCTACATTGCCCACCTGATCATGAAGGGATTCACATCCAGATCTAGTGAGGTCATTGTTCCCCTGTACTCTTCACTTATCAGACCAATGATCGAGTACAATGCCCCATTCGGTGATGTATCTCACCCGACATCTGCAGCAATTGGCGAGACCCCAAAAGTTCCTCACCAAAAGGATAAAGTGACTCCAAAATCTGTCATATTCTGCCAGATTGAAGAAACTCCAGCTCTATTCAGTCGCATACCGTCTGCTCAGAGGTGACATGTGCCTGACATACAAGGCCATGTCCAACCCGGAATTAATGGACATGCTCCACCTCAAAAAATCCAAATCCACCAAAACCACTAGAGCAAGCAACTTAAACCTTAGCACGGATATAAATAGGACGTGCTGGAGGGATAGATTTATCACTCAGAGACTCCCTATGCTGTGGAATAAAATCCCGGTCCATGTGAGGCAGAGCACCTCGCTGGCTCTGTTCAAGAGAAATCTTGACCTGTGGATAGGAGATCGTAGGTTTACCCCGGGAATCATCTCTGTGTCACTGCTGGACAGAGGCACAACAAACTAATGGGCACAGTATTTTTTCATATAAGGGGTGGCGTAAGCCACAAAACTTTGGGCTAGGCTTATAAATGCCTTAGGGCATATAGCCTAGTATAAACCTATGCACCTATGAACCTATCTCTAGTAACTTTTACAAGTAGTGCATTGTCGCAGAAAATGTTTTAGCTGTTACTGTGAAGGCTGCCAGCCTAGCTAGATAGAATTTTGTAAATAATTTTATGTCATTTGTGAATAGTAATATGATTTATATGCTTGCCTTAGAAATGTAAGAAAACTATATGTTCTGTACTGAGGTTCAAGATTGTAACCACAGTGCACCCTGCTGGAAAAGAGCAGAAATGTGTATAAACTACATGCCTATGCAAATGTATGTGTTGATGGTAAAGGCTGGAATATACAGAGTTAACTTTTATGAGTCTGTTATCTCTGTTTCAACTCAAAGCAGACACAATGTCTAGAGTTGTAGGCTTTCCTGTTGTTCAGAAACAGAGGTAATTACAGGTTTCCAAGGTAATTGTTTTACGACTTCCAGTTTCAGGCAAGCTTCTAAGAGATAAGTGTAAGCTTTTAAGAGATAAGTATTTTTTATAGAGACATGTCAAATTCTGTTGGTATCTGTTTAGCCTGGGAACTAGATGCACGTGTCAAATGGTGATGTCATCTATCTAACCCAGCAGTAATGTGTATTATTAATTTAAGAACTATCTCAGAGAGAAAGTCTGTGCATTTTGTATCTTGTCTTGGACCTAGTCAGAACATCCACGTATTTGTATTTGTCTGGCTCTGAAAGTAAGACATTTAGGGCATAGTATCTCTTAGAGATAGATATGAATATAGCAAGAGTAGCCTAGATGTTTTCTGTATTTGTGTGAGACTGTTCTGCAGTGCTGTTTTAAAATATTTCCTGTGATTCTGAACTGTATTGTCACTGTGTTGAGTTATTAAGTATTGCCTTGTGCTTTTATTATTTATTATTAAATATATTTAAACCTTTTACTTGTGGCTGGTTTGTATAGAGATATTTAAGCTCTTAGAGTACTTGCAGATGCATTCGTGTACAAGCCACTCCTAAAAAGCCTTCAAGTCTTAGTCATACTTACCATTTGGATAATAGTAAAATCACACAGTAAGACTGGGCACCCTTTTGGAAGGGCCTTATTAATAGCTGATATGTTGTGGTTGGTGGCAATGATTTCTAACTTATAGTCTAGACAGAAGGGTGCATAGCTAGTGAACCTGTGTGAGCCTTCCCCAGGAGTGTCTGTGTGTTTGTATATAAATCAAATCTCAAAGTGTGTGTGTGTGTGTGTGTGTGTGTGTGTGTGTGTGTGTGTGTGTGTGTGTGTGTGTGTGTGTGTGTCAGCTACTTGAGAGTTACACGAAGCACTGGTTGGACAGACAGGATGCTGGAGGTTTTGGCTTGACCACTCAACTGAGATCTTAACCCTATTGCTGTGCCAGTGGGGAGTCTTATTGGGGATCTGGAGAGAGGGGGAGAAACCACCCCAGACTGATTGTGATTTCTGTGTACTCTTAAGGGAAATTGTACTTTATTGTGTGTGTGTTCCCATCATCCTCCCAATGTGCACAACCCTCACTGGTGTTAGTGGTGAGGATTGAGGCTCCTTGATTACTGGGCCAGTGCACAGGCATCACATATTAATTGTTTGGCAGTGGTGGGATAGCCGCATCATATATTAATTTGTTGATAGTGGTGACATAGCCACATCACATATTAATTGGCTTGTAGTGGTGTGGATATTGAATTCCTGTAGCTTGTGTACAGTGGTCACTGAAGGTGTTTTTGTACTCTAAATCAGCCATGCAGCGAACATTCAGAGTTCATATCATAGTTTTTTTTATTTCTTTTGTTAGCTTAGTTAGTCAGGGAGAGCAGGCAAGCATGTCAGCAGAAGTGTATGGCAAGCCAGTTGGCTGAGATGTGCCAGGCTAAAGGACTGGTGCATGGAAACCTGACTAAAGCAGACATGATTGCAGCTTTGATCACAGCTGCATCAGAGAATAGCAACCAGAAGGAAGATCAGACTGGACGTGGAAATGTACAACTCTCAGAAAATGGACAGCTCAACCTTTCCACAGAGGACTTAAAAATCCATCTAGAGTTAAAGAGATTTGAGTTGGAGGCCAAGTGTTTGGAAATGGAAGCACCAGAGAGACTGAGACATCTGGAAGCTGAGGAGAAGGAGAGGCAGAGACAACACAAAAAGGAGATGCTGACTCTTCACCAGAGTCATGGAGGCAATGGGGAAGGGAGTAACTGAACCACAGAAGCAACAAAGGTCAGTAAATTTCTTCCACAATTTACAGAGGGAGATAATTTTGATAGTTTCTTTCATATGTTTGAGAGGGTATGTAAACAGTATAATGTTGGCCAAGGGCTCTGGGTACGGTTCCTGACCCCCTTACTCAATGCTAAAGCTGTATCTGTTCTGTCCAAACTGTCTGATAATGACTTTTTAAATTATAATGCTGTAAAGAACTGTTTGCTAGAATTTTTTAAGCTAACACCTGAAGCTTATAGGAAAACGTTTTGTGCACATAGACCCAAGGCAAATGAAAGTGTGTGCTAATAATTTGCTGAACTGAGCACTTATTTTCATAGATGGGTGAGTGGATGTCAGTTCACCACTTTTGAAGGGCTGGCAGACATTTTGGTGAGGGAACAAGCCTTTAGCACTTTGCCTGAGTACATGAGGATCTGGTTAGCCGATACACAATGCCTTACTGTAGATGAGTTGGGGAAGAAGGGAGACCTATACCTAGCAAGTAGGGCATCACTGCACAGGAAAGCGACACCTGTGCTGCTCATGGATCTAAGGGAACCCATGATGGGCACCTCAGACTGCCCCAACAGAATCTTCCAGTAGCAGGGGAAGTCACTAGCCCAGGTACACATCCAGGACCTAATGTTAAATGTTTTAAATGCAACTAGTGGGGCCATGTAACATATAGATGTCCACACAGGCAAGGTGGGGAACAAAAGGTGGGAGAGCCAGTAAGTGGGAATGACAAAATTACAACAGGTGGTTGTCTTGAGACAACAATGGTACCACACTACCACAACAGATTATATTCTATCTTAGTGAATGACAAAGAGGCTATTGCTAAGAGAGACACAGCCTCTGACATAACCATTGTGAAGCCTGCAATGTTTACAGAGGAGCACTACTTGTCTGGGCAGTCTACTCCAGTCAGAGCTTTAGGAGGGACCCCATTCCAAATACCTGTGGCTAGGGTTCACCTTGACTGGGAAGGTGGAAAAAGAAGCCAGCAAGTAGGTTGTGTTTGAGGATACCCCTGCAAATGTCCTGATAGGGAATTATTTTGCTAATGCAGTACCATGTGTTCATGCAGTTACATGCAGTCAGGTTTGGAGACAAGCATGTGGGTCTGGTAGCCTGGAGAGACCCAGAAATCAGGACTGGTGATGTGGTTACATCAGAGAGGACGCTACCCTGTAGCAGTGAGACTGAAGGTGAGCTACAGCTGCTTGTGGGTACTGATGTTCCGTTGGACAGAGTGACTGCAAGGGATGATGTGAGTAGTAGTACCCAGGCTGATAGGGAGGCACCGCTGTCAGAGGATACCAGACTTCCAGTGGAAGGGGAGCTGGGAAGAGTTACAAAGAGAGACTTGAGAGAGGCTCAGCTCGCAGACCCTACTTTACAAGGCCTGAGAGAAGTAGCTAGCAAGGCACCTGATTCTCAAGGGAAATGGGGAATCTGTATACTGGGACAAAGGATTACTGTATAGAGAATGGAGCCTTGAGGGAGGGCTAAAGGGTGAGAGAATACAGCAGTTGGTAGCGCCTACAGCCTACCATCTGGCATTTTTTGCCATAGCCCATGATATTCCCTTTGCAGGTCATATGGGCATAAAACGTACAAAAAGACGTATTATGCAGAACTTTTATTGGCCTGGAATTTCCAGAGATGTAACAGGGTACTGCAGTGGTTGGTGGCAGTGATTTCTACCTTATAGTCCTGGCAGAAGTGGCATAGCTAGTGAACCTGTACCAGCCTTCCCCAGGAGTGTCTGTTTGTATATAAATCAAATCTCAAAGTGTGTGTGTGTGTGTGTGTGTGTGTGTGTGTGTGTGTGTGTGTGTGTGTGTGTGTGTGTGTGTGTGTGTGTGTGTGTGTGTGTGTGTGTGTGTGTGTGTGTGTGTGTGTGTGTGTGTGTGTGTGTGTGTGTGTGTGTCAGCTACATGGGCAGGGACATGAGGCACTGGTTGGACAGAGAGGGTGCCGGAGGTTTTGGCTTGACCACTCTGCTGAGATATTAACCCTATAGCTGTGCCAGCAGGGAGTCTTACTGGGGATCTGAAGAGAGCAGGAGAATCCAGTCCCAGACTGACTTGATCTCTGTGTGCTCTTAAGGGAAATTGTACTTTACTGTGTGTGTACCTATCATCCTCCCAATGTGCACGTCCCTCGCTAGTGTTAGTGGTTAGGATTGAGGCTCCTTGATTACTGGGCCAGAGCAGAGGCATCACACTTACCAACTGCATTTCCATTTTACTTGCACTGTTAAGCTGTAGAAAACATAGATATTCCTTTTTGTGGTTATTCATCTGAATGCCACAAAAGCAAATATTTATTTTTTAAAAGCCATTTATCATTTCCATTGTTTAGACCACGCAGTCTTTCATTTTCAATAGTTTCTTCTTTATAGACTTAAACAGTGTACTGTGTCTCTATAATGGCTGACATAACACGGCAAAACTGCTTCTTCCTGTAGCCTTCACTTAAAAAGTAACGTATAAAAAATCTACTCTGTAGCTTAATCTTTTTTTGTAAAAGTTTAGAATAAACTTACTACTGTTTAAGCACTCTAGAGTATTCCGTCCATCTTGAACCAATGGAAGTAATGGGATCCAAGTGTCCTATAGAAATTCACAAATGGGAGAATTAAACCATGACACACATCCTCATCTGCCCCCTGAAAGGAGTGCACAGGCAGCCCTGTTTCATTTCCCTCCTTCCCTGGCTGGCTGTTCCATCAGCTAGACTTTTACCCAAATATGGGTTGGTTAGTTTATAATTAAGGCTCCTTTCTTATATGTCACAAAGCCAGGAGTGCCGCAGCAGTAATTTGTGATACCAGTGTGTGTGTGTGTGTGTGTGTGTGTGTGTGTGTGTGTGTGTGTGTGTGTGTGTGTGTGTGTGTGTGTGTGTGTGTGTGTGTGTGTGTGTGTGTGTGTGCATATATATGTGTGTTTTTATATGATATGACTACACTGCATGGTGTTTTCTACTCTTGTGCAGTATGTGTGATATAATTAGACTTCTCTGTTATGCAGATATTTCATCCATCCAATTGTTGCACTAGTGGTTCACATGGGTTTATCACCAGAACACCTTATCTACTGTCTTTTGCCCAGCAGCGGCTGCTGACCACTATATGAATTTTTGTTGTTTTCTGTATGTGTTTCCCAGTAATTTCCTTAATAATTCAGTGGCCAATGGCCATCCTATGCAATATTAACAGATCCAGAAAATATAACAGGCCTTCTGTACAGATCATGAAAACATGTAGACTGTGTTAACTGCCTTCCTGTCTCAAATAAGCCATGTAATGGAGACTCGCTTTATGCCTAAGTCTACTTTGTGATAGCTCCTGTTGCAATGTATAGCTTGTGCTTGTCTTCTGCACTGAATGCTTGCCATAAGAACAGATTGGGCATTCACTCTATCATGGGATGCATGCTGTCACCTGAGTTACCAATCAAAATATAATTTGGCATTTTACAGATGCATTGCCTTCCATGTCCCATGGCTTATCTTACATCTGATATTCAAACAAGCCAACAAAGCACCAGAGGTTGATTGAACTCAGCTAAGTACTGCAACCCTTTTCCAATGCAGGTACCTTCTTCTGTCCACTTCCACAACTGTTTTCCATATATTTCAAGCTCTGTTAACTTTATCAGGTCACACTTGGCCCACCACATGTTTGTATAAACTATTTCAAGGCCTAATTACCCTCTGCAAAAAAAACAGTTGCGAGTTATCACTCAATCCTATTGGTTTTATTGCCCCACTTCAAATTCATCTCAGCTGCCTGCATTCAGCATATGCATGCTAGAGTTATGTCTTTCTTCCTCTAAGTGGAGCAGCCAGACCGCCCTCATGTTTTCACCGATCCCCAAATAACCTGACCCACAAAGTCCGGGATCCTCTTCCCGGTGTTCTCCTTCCTATCTGACCTGTAAAAATACAAATAGTTTTTCAGGATGTGTGTCATTAGTGCCTACTACAGAGGAACAGTGACCTCTATATCCACTGAATACATTTTTCTTACTTCTCAATCCATGACCCTGTTTGCCTTAGCCTCAACCATACATGATCAAACTATTAACTCTAAGGAATCTATGCAGATCTTAAAGTTATTCCAAGTCCTGATGTATGCAATTCTGACATTTTCATCTGCTGCAAAATATTTTCTAAGACTGCATAAAAAGGGCGTATAGAGATGTGGCAAATAAATTGTTCTGCTGGAATTTTAGAGGCAAGGTCAGTTAAGGTTTGGTTGAAAGAAAAAAATGTTATTAGTTTCTAAATTTAAAACAGATAGTTTTGAGTAACAACAGTTGTATTAAAATGTGTTCAAAGGTACAAGAAAAACAAAGGTTAAATGAAAAGAGCCTGAGGAACACATGTGAGGCCTGAAAATAGTACAATAGCTTTGTTCTGTAGTCCTGTATTGGATTCTCACAGTTTCAGTTTGCATACTGTGAGTCCAAACTAATCATTTACCAGAGAATGCTCCCAGATCACTCCTGAAAAGATAAACTGATACCCCATCCATACCACCATCTAGTAACAGATCTGAAATACAGAAAAATACATCAACAATGGCCAATACCCCTTTCTTAGTCCTGTCATAAAATACCCAATGTGTTGTACTTCTATCCCTACGAAAGTGCTGGGAAAGAATAGCCAGATAATAACACAAAGCATGCATGCAACGAATAACAAGAAAGACAAAGTCTTGATCCTCAATGAATATATTTCTGATTCTGTTTCAGAGGTATTTTTCTGCTGTTTTTTGTTGCTTAATACAATTTTCATTTCCAGGGAAATCAAAGCTATAGAGCCAGTGCAATGTCTTTTACTGTATGTGTAATGTGATCAGGTCCTACCCACCAATTCAACCATTTAGAATCAAGTCCTGAGAATCAGCTTTCAGTTGCTTTACTTTATAAAAGTTTTGGCCTACCAATGTGTTTTTAGAGAGACACTGATCTGGGGGGGCGGGGCCTGATGTAAGAACTACTAACAGCAAAAACATTATATAGACTGCTTCTCACAGCAGTTTTGCTTGATCCAGTGAAGTACAGAGTATTTCAACACTGTTCTTCAAGCTATATCGAATTTCTGCAAAAAAGGAACAATATGAGTACTGCAGGAAAAGTAAGATGAACAATTTCATTCTTTGGCTCAAGTGGTAAAATGTGTGTCATTTTACAACTAAATGAAAATTTTTGATTTGTAGGAAATTGCAAGGCTGTTCTCACTCAAGACGGAGAAGTAATGGGACTGGAATGCTCTGTTTTATTTGTCCTTCATAACCTAAAGTTAAAATATTTGGATGAAAACTGTGTTTTGCGTAAGGTTAAGTGTAGTTTTCTAACCTGATATGTGGATAAATAAATATCTGACTATATGGGTAACATAATTCCTAGAATTTTTTTTTAAACTGGGCATACACTAAATATATTATGAAGTAAAACTTAATATATGTTGTGTAGCATTCTACATTACTCAGAGACATTATGAGCTTCTCCTTCAAAAAACTCAGAAACATTCTGGGCTGTTAGAGGATTCTTTTTGCTGAACTACATAAACAATGTGCAATCAAAATAGCAAGATAGAAAGTTATTTTGTTTTCCAGTTCTTGCAAGAAATTTTTTTTTGTAGTTTCTCAAACATAAAATTAAAATGTTAATTTGGGACTAGTATAGAAAATAGTTGTGCAAAATGGAACATATATGCCATGTTATTAGATAAATAATTATATGCTTATATCTTAGGAACTGTGATGCATGCTTTACATGTTTCATTATATAAATGAAGGATATAACCTACAGACCAAGATGTGTGTGTGTGTGTGTGTGTGTGTGTGTGTGTGTGTGTGTGTGTGTGTGTGTGAGCACAAGTGCCCGTGTGCATGTGTATTTGTGTGGGTGTAGGTGTGTGAGCACATGTGTGCGTGTGCATGTTGCATGTGGGGGGGGGGTCTGTTTTACAGCAGACCATCAGCTTAGTAGATACCTGCACAAATCACTTTGACTGCACTCCTGACTGCATCTGTAGCTTGTGAAGCACAACTGATATATACAATAGTGACATCTTCTGGCTGCACAATTTCCAAACTGATTTTTGATTTTTTTTTTTTTCAGATTTACTTGTAGGCATTTGCATTTAGGCAGTGATGTATTAAGAGCACTTGTTTACTAGTGCGACATATCAGGTTTCCCCGAGTTAATATCTAAGTGTTAATATTTGAAATAACATTTTAAATGTGGATACTATATTTATATCTTTTAAAAGGAGATAGAGGAAAAGAAATTGTATCATCATCAATTAACATTATAAAACAACAAAGATATGGCTAACAACATATGCATTCTTTGGACACTATGGTTAATGTCTGTTGCTATAAGTAATAACCTGGAGTTCAGAGCAGTAAGACTAAATCACTGTGTTGTTTTCTTCACTGAACACCAGCAATGAGCCCTACGACACCCATTGCTTTAGGACAGACTTCTATTAGGCTGAAATTCTCTGTGAAATATCAGCAACACTATTGAGCCTGTATGTGCTCTATAATGGGCATAAAGCACATAGGTGCATTTCACTGTCTTTTGTGAGTGGTTTGTTTATTTTTCTTCTTGTCTTTCTTTATTTTACACTTTGGCTTGTAATACTTGTATAGAGTAAATCACGTTTCAGTTTTTACATACCATTATTAGAGTAGCACATCACGCTGCCATTTTTAATGAACTGTTAGTGTCTGAAAAGTTGTCATACCTAAGCCTTAGTACTTTATGGTCATAAGGCACAGTTTTATACTGAATCTCATAAAAGTGTACAGTGAAAAGGTATGCAAAGGGCTGCATAGCTCACCAGGGTAAAATGAACCTTTGTTTTATAGACAGTTTAAGCATATAGCTTCAAGTGCACCTCAAATGCCACCCAACGCTTAATAAATTATGTTCAATGGAGCCTGCTGTTGGAGTGCATTCTTGTAAACCTGTCTGCAGTAAATTTAGATTTAATGGCTCCCACCCCCCCAAAGCACACACCTTTGCATCTAGGTATAGTTCAGGCTAATGCTAATGCTAATGTCTGATCCTGCCACTACAATTAAGCTTCCCATTGCTTGTGCCTGGCGGATATCCTTGATAGCCTTAAATATCTCAATAGTTCTACAACAAATGCAAGTTTCTCCACATAAAATATATCACATTACTCATATTGGTCAGTTGTTTTCTTGCTCCAAAGTCAGTACCCAAATATTTCCACACCTTACTAATATGAGCTAGTAACAGCAGGCTCCCAAGGTATTAAATGTGCACAGGTCATGGCACCCTAAGGTGTATTCTATGGTATCAGGAGAGACTATTCTGTGCATGTCAAATTCTGTCATTATTTGTGTCATTCAAGCCTCTTAAGTCTGCATTTTTTCTTTATGTATAAAATTACTGATAATACTCATGACCTTTCCTCTTGCCTGCCTGCCTGACTTGAAATGTAGCCTGTCAAATGGTGATAAGGCAGATTTTATCTATTACCCTAATGGGTAGCATCCCAAAACAAATTTCCAAACAGGAACAAAAATGTATGTAAACTATCATTCAAAGGCTTATTAAGTAGCATCACAAGAAGTCACACAACCTAATATATATAAACACCTAACAAGATTTTTATTGTGCCCTGGACTGATGTGCAAACCACAGATCAATAGTTTGTTTTAATCTTCTTTCTTACTTTCTTAACTTTTTCATTCCTTCCAAATGACCCCAGATGACATCCCCAATGCCAGGAATCATTGCCTTAAGAGAACTGAATTCAGTCATGTAATTCAAATGCAACAGATATTTTGTTTTGAGGCAGTACACTTTCAGAAATAGATAATTAATACAGTCTAGAAGTGTACCTGCCCCTTTTAAATTATTTATTTATTTGATATTTGTTGACCAGGATAGTCCGACTGGGTTGAAGCCCTTTTTCAGCGAAGGCCCAGGGAGAAAAGCTCCAAAGTAAAATTGTATAATAATACATTTTACAGTAAATGTCTTATACAATAAGATACTCTACAAATGCTTTAACAAAAACATGAAGGCAAAGAAGACATTGTTTACAAATTGTGGTTAACACAGGTGGATATACAAGTGACACAACCTTGAGAGGTGGTTGACAGTGGTCAGATCAACCAGTTAGTAGTAGAAGGGGGTAAGGTGTTAGCAGAAGTGGGTGCTGAGAGAGTACAGTAGAGATATTACTGATAACAGACTTTAGTTTCATGTAGTACAGCAGAAGTCCAGAACTGATAAGTGAGGAAGGCAGCAGAGAGTCTAGGAAGGGGGTGTTAGTGGGAGTGGATACTGAGGGAGTACTATAGAGGTAGAATTAATAGTAGATTTTAATTTTGCAGGTAATACAGAAGACCATAGTTGATAAGTGAGGAAGGCAGAGTAGAGTCAGACCATATTAGTAAAAAGTGGTTATGGTGGAGAGGATGTTGTGAAGTAGAACAGAAATGAATATTAGGGAGAAGAGGTAGAAAATAAGGGAGGGACAGTTAATAGGATAAGGACTGGAGTTGGGGAGATAAGTTACAGGGATATGTCCAGGTGTAGTTTAGGTAATGTTTGAGGGATTTCTTAAATTTGTATGTCTGTGGTATGCTTCTAAGGGCCAAGAGAAGCTTGTTTCAAAGGATGGCGGGTGAATAACTATATAAACTTTGTCCTGCAGATTTTTTTGGTTTGTAGATTTGTAATAAACATTGATCAGAGCTCCTAAGGGGACGGGATGGGTTATAGAGTGAGACTACAGAGGAAATACTTGGACAGGATGAGGGTTTATTGATGATGGAGTGGATGATGAGTAGTTGGGTAGATCTAAGGTGGTTTGGAAACTCAAGCCAGTTGAGAGACCTAGGGGCCTGACAGTGGTGAGATCTGGGTGGTAAACTAGCAGCAAATCTGGCAACTTTATTATAGGCAGCTTTGAGTTTGTTGAGTAGAGAAGATTGAAGGTTACTAAAGGTTGGTGAACTGTAGAAGAGGTTGGGAAGGAGGTAAGCATAGGCAAGTGTAATTCTAGAGTCAGGGGTGAGGTATCTTTTGTTCCTATAAAGAAGGCCGAGCCTTTGATGAGCCTTCTTGATACAGTGATGAATGTGCAGGTCAAATTTCAGTTGATCATCTAAGATTACTCCAAGAAGCTTTGTATGGTTGCCGGGAGAGATTATGGTGTTGCTAGGAGAAGAAATGTAAGATGAGGATTTAAGATGGTAAAGGGATTTAGGAAGAAAGAGTAAGAGTTTTGTTTTTTGGGGGGTTATGTACGAGTTGTTTTTTGTAAGCCAGGTTTCTGTGAGATTAAATGATGTTTGTGTGAGGGTGAGTAGTTCAGTTGGGCTGTCTGCTATGGAAATAATTGTAGAGTCATCAGCGTACTGTATGAGAGATGACTGGGGACAGGATTTATGGAGTTAATTGGTGAAGATGTTAAAGAGGAGGGGTCCAAGAATGGAACCTTGTGGGACTCCAGTTTTGATGAGTAAAAAGGGAGAGAAAGCAGAGAGCCATTTGACTGATTGTTGCTGTTCAGAAAGGTAACTGTTAAACCAGGATAAAGTTGCAGAAAAGAGGTTGAGTTGAGAGAGTTTAGAGAGAAGGATAGGGTGGGAGACAGTGTCAAAGGCTTTGGACAGGTCTAAGAAAAGCCAGGAGACAAGTTTGTTGTTATCTCTGGCTAGGGAGATGGTATTGGAAGGAGATGAGAGCAATGGAGGTGCTGTGATGAGGGCAAAAACCATGTTGGGTAGGGGTGATAAGGTTGCCTTGAGTGAGATGGGCTAAGATTTGTTTGTGTGCACAGTGCTCAGGCATTTTGGATCGGGGATAAAGTATTGCAATTGGTCGAAACTTTGAAAGTTTACTGGAATTGCTGCCTTTGTGTATGGGTATGGTATAGAATTTTTTCCATAGGGTTGGAACAATTGATTCGGAGATTGAGCGGTTAATTAGGATGGAGATAGGGTATGCTATAGATGTAGCAGCAATTTTTAGGAAGAGAGATGGCAAGTTGTTAGCTGATGGGGAGCAGGGTTTAAGTTGAAGGAGGAGTTTTTTAATGTAGCTAGTGGAAATGAGTCTTATAGAGAAAGGGGAAGATTCAAGATGGGGAGTTATGGGTACCCATACTTTCTAACAGTTTCATGCTTCACCTCCTTTATCTTTAGACCTGCTGCTAGCCATTGGTTGTTTACATGACATGTGTCAGCAGGCATCTATAATCCCATTAGCTAAGGATAGTAACACATAGCACCCATCCAAATTACTTAACATGACTATAACTCACAAGCTGAAAAAGTTAATTATGGTTACTTTTGAGATTATTAGCACAGGTTCTGTGAGGATTTAACACGTAACTCTACTTCTATTACTAATTCAATCCATAAGAATTTCAAATGACGTCAGTTAGCAGGGATTTTCTTTTTTGATGCTTCTAAGAGGTTGGACTCATATTCTACCTCTTCCCTCATGCATGAAGTCAGAATCTCAACTAGTTTCCCACTTAGTTCAACAAGTGTTCATTCAGGCTGTCAGGTATGTTTTATAAAATCCCTGCTTTTTATGGCATATCCCTATGATCTGTGCCAGGGTATGGTTCTATGTTTTACTTATTTACATATGTATGTACACACACACACACACACACAGACACACACATATATATATATATATATATATATATATATATATATATATAAACTCCTTAACTCTCAAAAATGCCAGCAAGGAGTAGCAGATATACATACATAATGTGACACTTCTCTGCTCATTTTGTTCACCTTTATCTTGCCAGTTTATAATCATCTTCAGATCTCATACAATGGCACAAGTGTGAACATTGTTGTTTCATATTCTTCAGGTCTAAAACATGCTATATCATATATGGTCCAAAAGTCCACCCAAAATAATCTAAAAAGGCCATATCTGCTATTAGGACATTTCTTCTCTATAAATTTCTTAGGTTCTGTATGAACTTAAGTCTGTTTTAATGACTTCATTAACATTTTAAAAAAATGTTGAGCAGTCAGTAAAGAGCCCCTCCAAAAAAATATTTATATTTTAATGTTTACTGAGGCCAGGAATGCCCTAGAGAAACAATACATTCTTTCCAAAACAAAGCATCATTTTGTATTTTTATTTTTTCATCTAACTGTAACTGCTTTCAAATAATGTTACATAATTTTTCTCTCAGGAGTAAAGGTGCGCCAATGTATAAACTTTGTTTTCGTTCTATTGGCTACATATCATCACAAAGCCATTTTGATTGCTTCATTCAGATCTTTGCTTTTCTTTACTGAATTGTTCCGCCATTGCTCACTGTCTTTCATTTATATACCTTTTTCATGCTTTCTTCCCTTTTAACTTACATAACTCACATCATTAGTGACAGTTGCTGCTCTGTACTTAAAACTACCAGGAAACTCTTGAGATGGTTTCAGATTCTGGAGGAAGCTTCTGATTCATTAGCCTGGCTACAAAGTACTGCCATGTCTGAACCTGAATTGTTATTCTATCTGCTGACACTGCACTAATTGCAATTGCCTAGCCTGAATTTGTTATCCGTTATTACTTGTGTACTGCTACTGACATTGTACTTCTCTGTATTTGGCAAGAATTTCATTTATATCCATTTATATTTCCCAAATGATGCAGAATTAATAAATGATAAATAACTAAACAAATAAATAAATGAATACAGATTACATGGCATGCCAGAGGACAGTTTTAAAATCAAGCTCAGAAGGGGCAATGGACTTGAATGCTGAATGGAACTTGTAATGTATGGATAAGGGAGACCATACTTAATGTGCAGTACGTAATAATGCTTTCACCTGATTTTTTTATTCCTAAAAGAAAATGGATGTTCTCATTCACATAGCAAGGGATCCTGTGAGTTAGTCTTAGTGAGTAACGGTCGAGAGAGTACAGAAACACAATGTAAGCAGCACACAACAGACTCCACCACCACACCTGGAATGTGCAAACATTTAATATAAAAATGATAAAAGCCAATAGAAGAAGGTAAGAGCTTTCACGGCTAATAGCCGCTTCTTCAGACCATGACATTAATGAAAGTGAAAGTGCTTACCTTCTTTATTTGCCTTTTATCATTTATATATTGCAAGTTTGCACGTTCCAGCCGTAGTGGTGAAGTCTGTGGTATGCTGTTTAGATCCTGCAAATCAAACAAATTTCATTTAAAATGCAATACTTTTGAAACACATTAGCTGAATCATATCACAGTTCAAGAAGTTTTTGAATTTTATCTGATAGATCAATAAAGACAGGCACGTTTCATTGTCGCAAATAACTTGTCAGTGTTCTTTTCTAGGTGTTTCAAACTCAGGTCTAGAAATGGTGATAAAGCAGATTTTTATCTATTACCCTTTTGGGTAGTACCCCATATACACATTTCCAAGCAGGAACAAAAATACATTGTCTAAAACAGTTGCTAGAAGATTATGTATTAGAAACACTCTGGATGAAGATTTTACAAAATTAAAACAACTGTGTTCATTATTATAGTCAGACATTCTGATAATTAAGTAGATTTTTCATAAAAATTTACAACAGTTTCTGAACTCACCAGCTCAGAAAATAAGGAGCTGAAAAAGCTATTCAGTATCACCAAACCAAATCAGTAAATAATACCAGCCACAGCTATTTGTGTTGTTGTATGTCACACTTCACCAGTGTTATGTCCCAGCCACAGCCATTTGTGTTGTTGTATCTCGCACTTCACCAGTGTTATGTACCAGCCACAACCATTTGTGCTGTTGTATCTCACACTTCACCAGTGTTATGTACAACTGCTTTGGCTGAAAGTTATCCGATTCAGAACTGGACAAAAGTTTGGAAACTGGTCAGCTTAATTAATTGACTGAATTAATTATTTTTTTTTTATTAACAGGGCATATCTTTGTGACCCTATGGCTATTTCTCAGGGGATGCTTGACATGATGTAGTTATAACTTGGGGAAATTTGGCAAGGGCACTAGGGAAGCTCCCTTGCTTTACAAGGAGGAGCTCCTAGAGGATGGTAGTGGAGGCAGAAGAGAGGCTAGAGTTTGGCATAATAGTTAAGGTGTTTACCTCACAGACACAGGGTACAAGGTTTGACTCTCACTTTTAAGGGAAATTAGCTAGGCTTAAAATGGCCCACAGGAGCAGTTAACCTAGTACGTACTTATGAATTAATAAGAAGCTGTATTCCATAGCTGAAGTGTGGCATTGTAGCTTGTCCAATCAGCAGGTATCTTTCTCATTCTTGGAGTAAAGAAAAGTCAGTAATCAAACATGAAGCAGTACAGATAAACAGATGTGGATGTGTGCACACGAGTTGACACACACACATACATGTAAACGCACACTCTAGAAAAGGGAAACATAGGCTGGGCAGAGACAAAGAAGTGGTGGACAAATGGTAATATGGAGAGACAACAATGTACAAGGGTGGGATGTTGCACAATAGAATGCAGTACACCTGAATGGGGATAAATTGGAATGTAAGAAGCATTCTGGCTTATGGTAGCCCAGAAGCATATGACTGTGACCCATGGTTGAGATGGGTCATGGTAGCCAGTAGCAAAGACCACACTCCCTTCTGGTGGAGTAAAAGCAGGTGCCACAGATACAGTTCTTTCACTATACCCTCCAAGAGGGGCAAGGCAATGACTATACAGGGTGCCGTTGCACTCTCAACCTTTTCCTGGACCACAGGTGACTGTCTCAAGCTATGTACCTGAGAGAGGTTGCTCTCACCCCCCCCCCCCATGAAGCATTGCCAGCCTTCTCACCCACCACAGCCACAGACATACAGGAGCAGGTAGTGTCTGATGTGTCTGTGGATCTTTGACATCATCATGACCTGCAGTAGGGAGATACAATGAGAAGGGCAACAACTGAATATCATCTACAAATAACACAATTATTACAGTACAAGTGACTCAGTAGTATGCAAACCTACCTTACTGTGCCAAAAGTCTCAACTGCTTCCTATGGCAGCAACATGGCTGGCTGGCTTCTCACTCTGTCCAAGCTGAACGGCAAAAAAAACAAAACAACTTTTGCACATACGTACACAGTCTGGAAAACGGAAATATGAGCTGGGCAGAGACAAAGAAATGATGGATAAATGGTAATGTGGAGAGAGAACAATATACAAGGGGTGGGATGTTGCACAATAGAATGCATTACACCTGGATGTGGATAAATTGCAATGTAGGAAGCATTCTGGCTTATGATGGCCCAGAAGCATATGTCTGTGACCCACGAGATGGTTAAGATGGGTCATGGTGGCCAGTAGCAAGGACAACACTCCCCTCTAGGAGACGTGCAGCAGACAGTAAAAAAAACTGTTATGGCCACATATACATGCATGAAAACAGAAGCTGGAAATGTGCCTAGAATCCCACAATTAAGCATCTGGACATCTGACCATGTTTTCATAAGTAAGCCACAGCACCACATGTTTGTGTCAGATAGCAGAAAACTGGACATCTGACCACAGTTTCACAAGGAAGCCACAGCTCCAGTGCACGTGCAACATAGCAAAAACCTGAACATCTGACCAAGGTTTCAAAAGTAAGCCACAGCGCCACATGTATGTGCCAGACAGCTGAAACCTGGACATTTGACCATGGTTTCACAAGTAAATCACAGCAGCAGATGTATGTGCAACATAGCAGAAACATGGACATCTGACCATGCTTTCACAAGTAAACCACAGTACCACATGTATGACAGCACCTAACTACAAAGGATATCAGAAACCTGACTTGGTGCCAACAGCCTCACAAGCGAGCACCCATTCATTATCCCCCACAGAATACAGTACTTCCATGACGTAAAGATAAGCAACAGGTACAATAAACATACAGTTCCTCCACAGTAGTCCACCTGGAATGTCTTGATATCTGTTAAAGAAAACAGCCTTTTAAGAAGAACCTTACTCTGAATTAATGCAAAAAAGTTTAAAATTGCAGTTTGTAAAACAATATCAGTCCCAAATACTTGCTATTTAATTTTGGGGGCTCCTGTCTATATTCTACTTCCCAGTTCCAGAGATCTTCAGGGTAGTGGCGCAGGTCATCAATGTACAGGTGTCTGCAATGCCTACTGGTTTGGAGGATGCCAGCTGCTTCAGTGAGAATTGCATTTATTTATTGACATTTGATGACCGGGAAAGTCCACTGGGCCATTTGACCCATTTTCAGTGGAGGCCCAGGGAGAAAATCTCCACGAAATTCTCTAGGTACACAGATTTTGAACACGGATAGATAGGGATATGATACATCAGTTTCTAATAATTCAGTGTACAAGACAAAGGAGTTGTTTATATAAAAGCAGAGCTATACTGTAGTAGGCTGCAAGGTTTACATTATTGAACAAGACAGTAATTCTTATTAATATACAAATATACAAATATATTTTTGTCATATAATTTCTCATATGGTGAGTAAGGGACAGGTTTAAGGTGGTTTGTTAGTTATACAAGTGCAGGAGGCATTCAAGACAAACTAATTCTCTGCCTTACAAAACGAACACACACAAAGTCCCATCAGCTGCTCCCTGAACTGGCTGTGTAGGATAACAAGCATGATTACCAAATTCTATTCCTAACATCATCTCAAAGTAAACTGTATACCTGCTATTTTATTCTTGCTTCCTAATCCTTGACTTTTTCCTTTATTAAAATCCACCCATATTCCTTTTAATAATTCTGTTAAAATTTACTAACCTTTTCCTTCCAAAATAAATTCCTTGATACAACAATTATATAATCTGCATATGTCATTATTATCAAAATTTCAACACACTTTTTCATTACATATTCTGCGTTTTTCATTTACCCTTTATTTCACTATTACATTCATAATTAAAGCAAACAGAAGACTACTCATTGGACATTCTTGTCTAATTCCATTATTCATTTCTATTTTTTAATTAACCATCCATTAATATTCTCACTTCATTATTCTTATAAGCAGACATACATATTCTTTTAATTCTTTACTAAGATTATAATTATCCACAGATTTCCTTAGCACTTCATGTCCTGTTGTGTCAAAGGTTTTATTAACCTTACCTACCATCAGTGTTATCTCTTGTCCTTCCTTCATGACATCATCTACTACTTAGGATCATAGGAAGTTACTAGGCTATTGGCCCTGAGGCCCTTACAAGCCTAGTCAAGAATTCAGTCGATGTTCCAACAAGTCAGCACCCTATGCTACTGTCCAGCAGGGACACAGGTGGAATCCCAGGGGTGTATTTTCAGTTCCCCATCCAGTTGTCCAGGTTGCACTTAAAAATGGTTAATGAGGTACTCCTCTTGACGTGGACAGGGAGTCTATTTCACAAAAGGGAGAGCCTCTGGGATGCAAATCTATCCCGCCAACAAGTCCTACTGATGTCACAGATCAGATTGAGGTCACACGTGTGGGTTACTCGAGTGGAGCTTGACTTGCGGATTTGCAGCAGTCCCATCAAAGTGGGGTCTGAGATTGCTTTGTATGCCAGACAGAGGTCACCTCTGAGAAGTCTGTAGGAGGCTGAGTAGAGCGACAAGGCCTTTAACCTATCTGTGTAGGGTAGATGTTTGAGACCCTGGATTTTCCTGGTGAGGAACCGCTGTGGTCTGTCCAGCTGCTGCATGTGCTTTGTGAGGTATATGCCAAAAGGGGCATTGTGCTCAATAATGGGTCTTATAAGGGAAGAATACAGGGATGTCATGACCACATTGTCCCTGGATGATATACCTTTACTAATGAGGTTGGCCACGTAGAAAGCTTTCCTTACAACGGAGGCAATATGGTAGTCAAAAGTTAGTTTGCTATCAACCCGGGTGCCCAAGTACCTCATGGCTGATTGTGTGCTTATGACCTTATTATTAATGTGATAATCTGTGGGGTGTCACTCTCCCCAAAGAGGATGATGATGCATTTTTAGCATTCAGTTTGAGGCCATGTTTCTGGAACCAGTCATTTGTTTGGGTAAGACTCTCTTGCAGGATGTCCACATCACTAGGGTAATTGATGACAACACCCAGCTTGCAGTCATCTGTAAACTTGGTCGGTCATAGCCCACTGGTTTTTGCCTACACCTCAGAAAAGTATATCCCAAACAGCAGAGGCCCCAAGACTGATCCCTGGGGTACAGCATTCATTACAGGTCTACTGCTTGAGGTGGCGTCCCTATTTTGACTAGGTGGGTTCTATCAATGAGCCAGTTTGCTACCCAGCTGATAACATATGGATTGATGCCTAGTTGAAAGAGTTTATCTATTATACCTGAGTGGGGAATAGTATCGAAGGCTTTTGCCAGGTCAGGTTAGGCAGTGTGCACCATCTTCCCTTAGTCCATGGCCTTGGTGACTGTCTAAAAGAAGTCAATCAAATCTAACAGGCATGACCTTCCCTTGACGAAACCAAACTGTGAGGGAATGAGTGTCTGGAGGTTGCCAAAGTCCTTGTTGATGATGTCCATGATAATCTGCTCCATGAACTTGCAGATCAGGCTAGGTTAGGCTGATGGGTCTGTAATTTCTTGGATCGTTAAACGCTCCTCCTTTGTGCAAAGGGATGACAGTAGCTGTCCTCCACTCGGCTGGGATGAAGCCAGTACTCAGGCTTTGGTTGAGTAGGCTGGCTAATGGTGCTGCAAATTCCTGCCTGAGTTCATGTAGGATGCAGCCTGGGATGTTATCGGGTCCCATGGAGGCTGTTTTTTTTTTGCCTTTCAGAGGGCAGTGATGGCTTGCTCCCTAGAGATAAGGGAGGGGGGCAGTTACTGGGAATGTCCTGTTTTACTGATGGGGAGACAGAGGGGTGAAGTTTTCACTGAACCTGTCTGCCAGCAGGTTGGCTGTATCTACAGAATTTGTGTATGTGGTGTCCTTGACCTCCAGTTCTGAACAGATCTGGGCATTTCTGGCTAGGCTTGTATAGGCCCTAGGGCTGATAGCATAGTACCAACCTATGAACCTATGAACCTATGAAGTACCACATTGCTACTGTGGTCAGAAAGTCCTTCTATGTGGCATATCTCATTACCAAGAGTTTTGCATCCAGGAAGAAAGAGGTCATCATCTCTCTCTACTCTTCCCCCATTAGGCCAATCATCAAGTATAATGCCCCGTTTGGCATGTAGCTCACTAGACACATGCAACAGCTGGAAAGGCCACAGAAGCACCTGACAAAGAGGATCCTAGGCCTTAAACACATTATCTGACATGGACAGACTTAAAAAACTCCAGCTATTCTCTGTCTCTTATCATCTGCTAAGATGCGATCTCTGCTTGACTTACAAAGCCATGTCTGACCCAGCTCTGTTAGAAATGCTATATCTAAAGAAATCCCAATCGCTCTGCACCACACACTCCAGAGACCTCAACCTCATTACTAGAATCAACAGAACATGCTGGAGGGGCAGGTTCATAACCCGGAGGCTGCCCATGCTCTGGAGTAGGCTTCCCATACATGTCAAGCAGAGCACCTCACTGGACCTCTTCTAGTGAAATCTTGATGAGTGGATGGGAAATAGAATGTTCACCCTGGGGATCACTCCAGTGGCTCTGCTTGATAGAGGCACTGGGAACTAACATCAGGTGGCACAATGCCAGGGCACTTTTATGGGCTAGGCTTGTAAAGGCTCCAGGGCCATTAGCCTAGTACACACCTATGAACCTATCTGGGCATTTCCCTTGAGATTGTGGACATATGTGAAGAAGGCCTTATGATTGTCATTAGTAGATGTGGCCAGTTTGGACTTGGAAGTTTACTTTGGAAAATGTCACTAGTGCTCTTATTTGCATGTTCAGGCTAAGGAAAGATTACTTCCAATTAGGCACCTGCACCTTCTTTTTCCTGGGCAGCAATTTTTTCTTTTTATTATAGAGTTTATTTATTCAAGATGTCCACCAGACAGGTTTACTCTTCCTTGAGAAGGATGATTTTGTCCTGTCAGGTATTCCTGATTCCATGCAGCTGTATAAATGCTCATATAGTTCTTTGGTGTAGGTTTGGACATATATGCTATTTCCTATGGAGGGGGCTGTGAAGCTGTCTATGCCTTCCTTCAGGAGGTTGTAAATCAGCTTTGGAGAAGTTTTATTGTTTGACCCTAGCTGGGGGGGGGGGGGCTTAGGGGAGATGGTGACTTTGAAAGTGACTGCTTTTTGGTCAGCTCTTACCAGGGATGATGACACTGTAGGGATGCTGCAGGGGTTACTCATGTTGCTTAATACCAAGTCCAACATATTTTCTTGTGGAGGTGTCGACCAACTGGTTCAAGGCATCTGCATTAACAAAATCAAGAAATCTCTGGGCATTTGTGTTATGGCATGAGTATTTCTTCTTTCCTATGGTTGGATAGTTAAAGTCACCCAGGGTAAGTGTAAAGGGTTGAATCTTGATAGATTTGAAGAGGCCCAGAAAAGTGGAGTGGGCATCTTGAGTCAAAGTTGGAGATCTATAGCTAGCTGTGATTTGAATAGAGGTCTTGTCAATTGTTAACTGCACCTAGAGTGTTTCCTGTGTGTTATACTGTTTGACCAGCCTGACAGTGTGTATGTCTTTTATATATATTACAACTCCACCTCCTTTTGCATTGCTGCCCACAGTTTGGGGTCTGAATGTATGACAAGATGAGTAACCTGGTATAGCTGGGGTGCTCTCCGCAGCTTTGAAACAGGTTTCTATGACTGTACAAATGTCAGCATCTTCCAGCGTTAATAATTCTTGCAATGAGTGCAGTTTCATGTTTAGGCTCCTAGCATTTAGCAGCATGACCTTTAATTTATGTTTTGATGAAATATTCTTGCTAGTAGTTTTTACCTCATGGCATTGCCTAAAAAATGTCACTATGGGGGAGGCAAGTGCCTTTGCCAGAAGCCTGAAGCCTAACAGAGACAGATGCAGGCCATCTCTGGCAAAGCATCGTGGTTTTTCAATCATGTCATCCCAGGCGGTCAGGTACTGGATCGCCTTGGAATGACACCAGAAGCTAAGCCAATTGTTAAAATCCATTATTTTCTGTTTGTATTGAGGTATCATTCTGGGTGATGGTAGAATGCTGCTTAAGGCTAGGAACATACTTGTCTGGGACACATATTGAGAGATCTTGATCTTGTCTCTCTTCATATAGTCCAGGGAGGTATATCTCAAGTCATTTGCTCCAACATGGAGTATGACATAGTCATAACAGTACATGTTGAGAGACTTGAGTGCATGGGTGATATGGTGGATTCTGGCACCCGACAAACAACTAACCGTGGCTTTCTCCTTATCCAGCTTGGTGAGGGATACATCTGTGTGTCTCACAATGGAGTTTCTTATGACTAATATGTTGGGTTTATGTTTAGGCCTTAGTGGCTGTGAGAGACAGGTGTGTGGACTATGTGTGGTGTGTGATGTGGTTGGCAGTGGAGTCTGCATGTGTTTTTGCCTCCAAGGTCTCTTTTGTTTGGGTATGTTTTTGTTGAGGACCTCTGCATGTGTGGGGGTGTGTTGTGTAGGTGTAGGTGGTATTTGAAGTGTGGTGTTTGTGTTGACAACCTTCTCAATGACAGATATACCAGCTTGTGGGGGAGAAAGCAATGACACTAGGTGCTTGATGTAATTGCATCTCTCACAATTTGTATTACTAGGTGGTAGTAGTAGTGGGGTGTCTGTGTACATAAGACAGTTGCTACACTGTCTCAGGATGCTCATATCAACTAGACTGGCAGGAGAAAACAGAGGAAACTGTCCATCCATATTTGTCAGAAATTGAGGGTGAGAGGCCAGAGAGAGCTAAGAGGGTAAAGGGTGGAAGGTCTTAAGAGTAGTACTAGTAGGTGATCACACAAGTGCTTCTAAGGGTAATTTTGTAGCTGGAATACCTCAAAAGGGTTCAGCAAATTTGTATCTAGACTATGCTACTTCATTTAATGTTAAGAACACAGTAAAAAAAAACTCAAAGAAGCACAGATTAACCACTTACAGACAAAAGAACAGAACTCACAGTATGGAAAAATACAGTTAAGCATTAATGAAATGCAATAAAATGCAGTTAAATGGTAATTAATTGCAGTAACAATGAAATATAGTTAACGTCCATTAAAATCATTAGGAGTTCTTGACAGCCTCTTCCTTTAATAATGAATACGCTTTCTTCCAACATATTCTGTATTTTACTCTTCATCCTTTTCTGTATAATCTTCATAAATATTATAGTCAGTATTATTTAATACTAACCGTCCACAATTTTTATTTCTTCTTTATTTTTCCATAAGAATTTTAAAATTCCACTGCAAATTTCTATATATTTAAAACCCTCGTTCATCCATTCATTCAAAACTTTTACAAAATAGTTTTTTTGCCATTCCCTTAATGTTTTGTATATTTCATTACTAATCCAATGTATACCCACCTCTGAATCTATGTTTAATTTGTTTAATTACTTTTCTAGTTAATCTATAGTAATTTTCTTTGAAAATTCTTTATTCATTAACTCTGTTAAATTCTTTAACTTGCCAGTCCTTCTGAATTTCTCTCCAGCTCTTCTTTATTATATATTTCTTCTACATATTCCACCACTGTTTCCATAATTTGTACTCAATTTTCCTTAATTTCTCCATTTTTATCTTCATTTGTCTTATTACACCATTTTTATCTTTTATCTTTTACTATTTTTCCTAAATATGCTGAAACCTCTTCTTTTTCCCTTGTAATAAATGTCTTAGTTTAAATAATAAACTTTTAATTTTTCCTTGATTTCTTTCATATAGTTCTTTTTCTTTTCCATAGAATTTTACTTTATTATTTCTAGACTTTCAAAAGCTCTGTCATATGCAACTGCATATTCTTCTTTTCTCTCTCTCTTCTTTTATTCTTTCCCAAGATAAGTAACTTTGTACTTCTTCTTAACTACTATTCACCACTCAGTCCATTTTTTATAAAATGGTGTAATTGTTAAATGTTATTTCCATAATTGTGTAACTATGTCTTCCATTACATTCAATATGTCATTCTTTTCATTTTTATTGCTTTTCCTATTTTAATGTATTCTTTATTTTATTCAATCTCTAGCCATATTACTAGATGATCTGAAAATCCTGTTCTTACTACTTCTTCTTCTATTATAGTTATCCCTTCTGATAGTATAAAACAATCATTCTGTATTTTAAACACATTTCTTTTATATGGCCATGCTTTTTCTTTCCATAAAACTAACTTTCCACATTTCAATACTAAGCTCATTTTATACACCTTTTCCCTTTTTCTTTTTCCTTTCTTTTAAATCACAGTTAAATTCTGTGTTATTATTATATTCGTGTTTACTATAACATAATCAAACATCTGTTGAAATAAATGTTCTCTTTCTTTAACTATTACATTGGAATCTACGGCGAAAAGTCTATTGACTTTTTCTTGCCATCCCATATCCAATACAGTTAATCTACCCATTCTAACTACAATTTTAATTATTATTTTAATTGTTCCTCTGCATAAAATTGCAATCCCAGAACAATGTTTATTTCCTAAATTCCATATTATATGTCCATTTCATAAATTCTCAGTCTGTAATCATTCTTCTTTTATTATAAATCTTATATCTTCCAATACAATTACATCAATGTCATAATTCTTGCACCATTCATTTATTCCTATTCTCCTTGTCACATTTATAAGATTATTTACATTTATTGATAGCACTCTTAGGTTATTCCTTCCTGTATTTTTAATTTGTTAATTATTTATTTTTCTCCCCTCCCTCCCTTTCTTATCTGTTCCCTTTCTTCCTGCTTTTACATTTAAAGCTTTGAATTTTCTTTTTCTGTTTTTAACTCTTTTGGCTGTAGAAGTTTTCTTTTTAATTATCATCCAATTTACATCTTCATCACTAAATTCTGAAATTTCTTCCCCATCTCTATCTTGTTCTTTTTGACTGATTTCCTTCTCTTTTGCCACTTTTATTTCTTCTTTTTGTTTTATCTTCTCTTTTTCTTTTCATGCTTCTTTATTTTTTTTCAATTTTCTTTTCACTTTCTTTTTCTATTTCTTTACACTCCAATACTAAATATCTATTTTGTTTACATTTATAACACTCCAACTCACAATTTGTGCCACATGCCCCATTTTTCCACAAATAAACACCTTCTTTTTCACATTTTTCACACGGTATCTCTCATTTCCATATAAATAACATGTTCTTATTTGCCCAAATACCCTATAAACAGTGATTCTCTTCAACATTTATAACACTTGGCATATGTATAATCTTATCATTTTCAAAATGACATTGCTGTCCCATCCCCCAGTACATAAACCCTTGTCATTATATACTTTTACAATGTCCAACATTTCTTTACAAATGTCCTTCAAATGTCTTTTTAAAGTCTTTCTTTTTATCTCCATACGGAATTGTATATGTAACTTTCTTTGTTTCTCTAAAAGCAGCCTTTATCACATATTCATTCCATGGATTTTCATTTTTCTTTTTCTCAAATTCACTGATTAAATATTCCATGCTTTGCACAGTCTCAAAAATAATGTCACAAAACATATATTTATTTATAGGAATAAATGCTCTTATAGGTTCATAGGTTCATAGGTTCATAGGTTAGTACTAGGCTAACTACCAGACTCCAACCCTGCACCTTGTGTTTGTAAGGCAAACACCTTAACTAGTATTATAAATACAACCTCTGGTCTCCCCTGAATTGTAATATCCAAAGATAAAATAACATTGTCCCATACCTCATCCCTGTCTAATGCTACTTCACATTTATTTTGCAGTCTCATCATTCATTTCTTTTTGTTTCAGTTCTCCAATATATCTTTCTTCATTTTCAGTGCAACAGTCACTGTCTCCGAATATGACTTCTTCTTTCTTTTTTTTCTCCTTGTTCTCCTCCACAATTTCTGCTATCTCCCACTCCCTGATCTTTTCCACTATATCTTCCCATGACACTTCACCACCATTTTCGGGTTTGCGTTGATTTATCATTTCATTCAAAATATCATCCTGCAACCCTCAAGATGGAAGGGTTGTAATGACACACTCCTCTGTGCCACCTTTCGATTCTACAAATCTGAAACCATCTCCGCACCCTCTCTCAAGCTGGTGTCCCCCTCTCCTCACTCACTTCTGGTTTCCATAGTGCACACCATCCTCCCAGCCGCCACTGCATTAGGATTGACACGTGCTCATAATCACTGACAGTACTTGTAGCAATTATCATAACAGAGTAGGGGAAGTTCCCTGATGCCCTGGGCAAATTTATCCTAGTATTATAAATACAACCTCTGGTCTCCCCTGAAAAGAGGCTACTAGCATAGTGAGAATAACCTGGTCAACAAAGGATGAATAAAATTAAAAATAAAGGACAAAGAACTCACAAGACACCAAACATGAACAACACTAAATCTATTCCCTTACCTAACGCTAACATTGGTACACTCTAACTGCTATAATGCAATCTTTAGAACAGTCATCTTTTAATCAAATATTCATTTTCCTACAAACTCCGTCTTACCTACACTGAGTAAACATTTAATTCAACCATATGTGATTCACACAAGTAAATGTGCACTTATTTGTGTGTTCTCTCTCTTTTTGTTATATCCATAAAAACATTTTTGTAAGTAAGAATTCTACCTTTTGACTTACAAGCGAGGATGGACATGCTGTTGGGGGGGGTCATTTCTTATTGACTTTGTTAGCTATGGGAGTTCTTTGAAGGTAAGAGATTTCATTTGCTATGTAACTGTAATGGGGATGATTGCTTTAAGCGGAAAGAACATTTTATTTCTTCATCTCCTGCTCTGGAAATAGACACACTAGAGAGAGGGAATTAAATACACTGTAGGTGTGTGCTGTCCTGAGGGGTAACTAATTTCTTAAATGCCTGTACTAGAAATAAGTGAAAACTGGGGTTTTATTACTGTCTTCACTTTCTTGGAAATACTCCTAGCATGAGGAGGGGATAAGGGCACACAAAGTTTTAAATGACTGTGCCAGGGATGGGTATCCAGAGGAGAAAAGAGGAGGATGAAGTGAATTATGGACATAGATGGAAGTGGTGAGGGCAGGGAGACTAATTCATGTAAGCTGGGATCACAGGGGTTTAATCTGAACATGTATCTTGGAATTTTGGAATAATACTGGGATGATTGCGTTGAAAATGGGGGCATTATATTATGACACAGATCTGTGCCAATGCTGAATGCATGTAAGGAGTGGAAAGGTAGTCTATAATTACATTAATTTGTACCCATCTGGGCTCTACTAAACTTCTGAGCTAGTGCAAGCAGCCAGGAGGTACTTTAAAGTTTGTTTTTACCTCCCATGGCAATATTATCATGTGTGTTACATGTCATAGAGCTTGGCGGATGCTTGCCAGTATCACTCATACTTAGTTAGTAGGCATGCAGTCCCGGTGACCATTAATGAACCTAGTCTAAATTTCCAATTGTCCCAAAGCATAGTCTGGTTAACTGACATGCTGCTGTAGGTAAATAAAGGTGGAAATATTCAAAGCCTGCAACCTTATCACAGAGAACAGCTCATTAAAAAGTAAGCTTTACACCTCTGAACT
This sequence comes from Protopterus annectens, assembly GCF_019279795.1. Taxonomy (NCBI): domain Eukaryota; kingdom Metazoa; phylum Chordata; order Ceratodontiformes; family Protopteridae; genus Protopterus; species Protopterus annectens. Next base: position 1,168,956,745 of record NC_056728.1, on the reverse strand, counting down.
AAATGACAATCTTACCTTTTATATTTTACAGAAAAAAATTATTACACTGCAAAACTTGAAGATATATATATATATATATATATATATATATATATATATATATATATATATATATATATATATATATTTAATGTGGGTATATATATATATATATATATATATATATATATATATATCTATATATATATATAATTTACGTGTCTATGTGGCAAACCAAATGAAAAAAAAATCACACAGACCTTTGTGTATATCCCATTGGCCATCAGTACTGGAGGTTTATGGTATTACATAGTGAAAACTCAGCTCAGCTGAGTTTTTCTTTGCATTTTTTACTGAATAGTGCATCTGTCTGACCTTTTTTAACATTTCGTTTGGATGTTACTTGGGATATTTTTATAGGCACCTTAATGTTTATGGACATCAGGCTTTAAGCTCTGTTTCTAAAGTATAACCAAACAATGCACTTATGCTCTGCTAATTAGGTCACTAAAAATGCCAAAGTGTGCATGTCCAGAGCTAGTGAGGTATGGCTTTACTGGCATGAATATACCCATAAAAATTACACTCCATATGTTAATGACGATTCTCTGTATTTCTTTTGGTATGCATACATTGGGGGGGAGTATATGTGTTTGCATGAGTACATCCTGTGAAGGGTTGGCACCCTGATTAGGATGAGCTTCTATTCCTTGCACAAAATGAGTGCTGGGATATGTTCTGTCTCCCCATAACCCTGTATTAGATTAACCAAATAATCAAAGTATATGTATCTATCTGCACACACACACACACACACACACACACACACACACACACACACACACACACACACACACACACACACACACACACATTTATTTATTGCATTTGTTTACCGGGAAAGTCCACTGGGCCTAAAAGAGCCCATTTTCGGTGGAGGCCCGGAGAGAAAAGCTCCGACAAGAACATTGATGCAGAATAAAAATTAAACATTAATTGGTACAGAAGTAGAAACAGTGTTACATATAGTGGTTACAGTAATATGTACAGAATATATACATAAGTCAGGAATTTAGTTGGTTTGATTACAGTAACATATAAAGAATATGTACATAAAAGCAGGAATTTAGTTGGCTGCCAGATGAATTCAGAGTGGTAAAAACAGAGATAAATTAATCAGCATTATTGTGCCAGTATTAACAAGTGATGAAAGGAAAAAAATAATAAATATGGAGAATGTATCATCAGTCACTAGTAGTAAAAGGCACAGGAATTTAGTCATAATATAAGGAGAAGGAAGAGCTTAGGTTATAGAGCAGGTACATATTCAGGAAGAGTTGAGAGGATTTTTCAGTGTTTGTTTGAAGGTGGTGGTGCTGCCCGTGTTTCTTATAGAAAGAGGAAGCGAGTTCCATAGTTTGGCAATGGTGAAGGAGTAGAGCAGCTGACCAGCCAGTAAGGTGGGCTTTTCTACTTTTAGATGTAGATGATTTTCAGATCTTAGTTGCCTGCTGGGTTGGTATTTGGCAAGTAGAGTTGAGAGAACAGGACAGTCTGTGGGTCTGTAGATTATTTTGTGTGCTGTACTTAGCTGGGTGAATGAGAGATGGTGGTGGAGTTCCAACCAGCCTAATTGTTTCAGTGAGTTACAGTGGTGGGATGAGAATTCGGCCTTGGTGGTAAATTTGGCTATTGTGTTGTAACACATATCAAGTTTGGAGTTTGTAGAATTTTGGATGTTAGTGGGGAGATGGGCACCATAAAGGAGAGAGGGTAATAAAAAGGTAGTTGCAAGGGTTTGTCTAGAAGAGAGGCTAAGAAAGTGTTGGTGCCTGTAGAGCATACCAAGCTTTTGGTGTGTTTTTTTGATGTTACTGTTTATGTGTAGGTCAAAGTTTAGGTTTTCATCTATAATAATGCCTAGCAATTTAGTGTATGGGACAACGTCTATAGTGGTGTTGTCTTGGGCTTGTATACCGAAGAGTTTTTTATCTAGGGGAGTGGTTTTCTTAGGGGTAAAAATTACTAGTTTAGTTTTTTTTTTTTTAGATTTAGGGCAAGATGATTGTTAAGCATCCAAGACTCAGTAGAGGTGAGGGCATTCTGGGTGATCTGCTGGAGTTCAGAGCTGGAATTTGCAGTGCATATTACTGTAGAGTCATCAGCATACTGGATTACTAAGCATTGTGAGAGAGTGGTGTGAAGGTTGTTAATAAAGATGCTAAATAAGACAGGACCAAGTATTGAGCCTTGGGGTACCCCTGTGGTAGTATTGAGGAAGGGACAGTAAGACTGTTGCCATTTGGTGGATTGCTGCCTATTGGAGAGATAGCTATTGAACCCTTGAAGGGTAGTGGGGAAATGTGGATGGCAGATAGTTTAGAAGGAGGATAGTGTGGGAAATGGTATCAAAAGCTTTGGAGAGGTCGAGGAAAAGAGAAGCGATTATTTTACCAGAATCCCATGCCCGGTTAACTGTATCAAGGAAGGACAGGAGGGCTGTAGTGGTGCTGTGCCCGCATCTGAAAACATGCTGAGTGGGTGACAGAATTTGATTTTCAAGCAGGTGGTTGAGGAGTTGGGCATGGATGCATTTTTCCAGTATTTTAGAGAGGGGTGAGAGAATAGCTATGGGTCGAAAGTTTGTGGTGTCTGTGTTGGTACTGCCTTTGTGTAAGGGGAGAATGAATGCTTTTTTCCAGATGTCTGGAACAAGGGACTCTTTAATTGATCTGTTAAGGAGTATGCTGATGGGATAAGCTATAGAGTTTGCAGCTAGCTGCAGGAAGTGTGGGGGGTAGAATGTCAGGGGCTAGAGTACAGGGTTTAAACTTAAGTAAAAGTTTTTTTTATTGTGGCAATGGGTATGGGGGAGAATTTTAGGTTAGAGTTGTGTGTAGGATTGTTTTCTGGGATGGTTTGGTCATAAATTCTCTTCACAGATGTATGCGTATATGTGTGTCTGTGTATATAAGTACATATATCACACAAACCCACACACTTGAACGTCAAGAAAAATAACTTAAAGTAGCCAATCATGCTTGGCGGTTTAAGAAGGTCAGAGGCCAGGGAGACACAGGAGAAGCATAGCAAACTCCCCACAGATGTCATAGGAGTTCAAGACTGACCCAGAGACTTGGAGCTGTGATGCAGAAACCACTCTGTCATCTTGTTTCCCTTCATTGGTCTGGGTTGCTATCTTATATTTTCTAGCAGCAGCTGAGTTTATTTTTATATTCATACATTTATGTGAAATGCATTACTGATTACTTATAAAAAGCTATAGTGAGACTGGGTTGTACCCTTGTACTCGGCTGAGGAAAAGGCTGGCAGTAGGTACAGTGTATACATTGCACAGTTTGTGACTGCATTGTTCTGAAGAATTCCCTTTATTTTCAGTCTGCTCAAGGAAATCACAGATAAGCAGAATGATTGGCATTAAAAGGAACATCCTTTAAATCTTGCCAGAAAAATAATTTCTGCTGTGAAACAAAATTAACTGTGAAGCATTCTTTATCACATTTTATGTTGTGTGATAGATTTTAGATGCTGCTGTTTCTTCAGAAGTCTCGGCAGGTTGTTGTGGATGATTATCTGTATCGAAGTTTGACTATTCCAGCTGTCTTTTTCTAACAGTTTTTAACAGTAGACCTTCTTAACACATGGTTTGCTATCACTGCCTCATTTATGCTTTGAATTAATTTCTCAGAGCACACAAAGCCACCTGTAATTTTCTCTGGTTTCGATAGCCACTATAATAAACAAATAAAACATGAGACCAGAGATGTCTCAACGCTACCTGAATTATGGTGATAATTTATATTCAGCTGCACCCGTATAAGGCCTTGTTATCCCACTGGATGATTTTAAACCATACCTCTTTTGCAAAGGACAGTATCTGTGCTTAAGTAAATTAACAGTTCCTGAATGGACTGATCTCAACACTATTCAACTAACAGAAAGATCAGGCTCTGTCAGTTTTTCCATGCTAAGATGAATACGAGTATGAAAAATGGTGAGATTTTCTGGCTGCCAGTTTTTCTCAATTATATTCTCCATGCTGTTATCATATTTATATTATGCTTTTTCAAAATTCCTTTTGTTAGGGACCGCACACCAAACCTTTGATCTTTATTGAATTCACAAACATAACTTATTGTATCATAACTTTGTTTATTACTTCATTTCACTTTGCTAATCACCAAAACATCCTTTAACCATCCATCAGGGCAATGTACCTCCACTCACCCTACCTAAATAAGCAGCGTACTTCCCTCCGCTCATTTGTTCTTCAACATCAGGCAGCATCCGACAGCTCACCTTCTGCCCAAAGTCCTTACGCTCATCCAGACCACAAGGGAAAACAGCATCCACCCACTCACTTTCACCCCAAACTTCCTTACACCAAAACAAACACCAGAGGGGGAAAAGAAGAGGGACAAGCCTGTCCCTCTTCTCTGCCCACCAGCCTGACCCAGGCTGTTCCCCTCATCTACTACCAGCATTCCACCATATCCTCCAAAACTAAACCCAAATTCAGGTTAAACAAATCTAATCCAAACTCACTGAGGTGCACCCTATCCTCTGTGAACCACATGGGATCCCTGTCAGCAAACTCCTTGTGTTCTAATGTCTGTATTCCCACTGCCCCCCGCTGCCTTACCAACCTAGAGTTCACAAACTACCGTGCCCACTCTACTGTTGCAAACCTCATAAAATGCCTCCAAAACAAACGGAGTATTATCTTAGATTATACAATGCACACACTCAGATACAACTTCCTCAAAGCAACAAAATCCTTCTTTATCTGGCAAAGCAATTAATGCTGTGGAATTAGACCCAAATTGTTACCTGCCAAATGCACCACCAAAACTTGAGGAAGCTCCACCTGTGATTGTATTGCTGCAAATTCCTGTATAAGCCTATTCCACCTGAGTCCTCTAATGCCGTGCCATGTGGTTCTCCACCCGAAGTGATGCAAACCCAAATCCAAACCATTAATCTTAACTGCAGCCCTCCTCGGGTCCTCGCTGCCCAATAAACATACAAGTGGTCTATGATGACAATCTCATTACCTACAAAAGAAAAAAAAGAAAATTAATAACTAAACTTACCATTCACTATCTAATGTAAGACAAAAAGGCATTCAAAGACCATCATCCCACCCTCTTAAAGACCTCAATTGAGCTACCTTCTCTTGCTAAATCTGAAGTTCTACCCATCCAAAAAGAAGGAGTGTAAAATTTTTCTAAACCTCAAAACCCATACATAGGAGTGCCCTTCTCATCACAGAAATCAACTGACCCCCCCCCCATTATCACTCTACCCCCTTTTGATTGGAAAACCAGATTCTTTGAACACCCCTTGTGGGATGCCAAGAATTTTCTAGTTCAAACCACTGGACACATCAGATTGCACCTATCTTTCTCCAAAACTATTCACGTGCCCCTCTCAACCTGATCCACCTTAGATCTCTTTAAGCGAATGTGAACTGCCCCAGGCAATATCATGACTTCCTACCAAACCAATGACCCCAGCAACTCCAACACTCTAAATACCCCAAAATACATCCATAAGCTCAATGTCACCCATAAAACATAATTAGCTGATTCCCCACTCACCACAGCTAGGCCTTGCAGTACAACCTCCAAAACTTTCCTTGTCACCGGCCAACATTTATCTCTATTCAGACCACCCATTCTACCCCATCCTTTCAACATACGCCCAACCATTCAAGATTTAGTGAAATCCTGTAACCTTGCCACACGAGCAAATATACTGATTGTAGCCAGTCCATGTTAACCGACTGGACTGCCCTACCCTGCACATGAGTTCATGCTAAATATCGCAAGAACAATATTTCTGACCAAACTCCGTCCTCTTCAGGCAGCTATAAAATAAATCTATCAAAATCACACAATGCCCTACCATATGCCCTTCTGGTAGATGCTGCCCAGGACTGCTCCACCAGCCTGTTCACTGTAACCCAATCCTCCACACCTCATCTAGCACTGCCACTGGCTCTTCCTCTGCCATCAGAGGTAACTGCTGAAACCTGAAAAACTGAAGGTGAGACAAGCTGTCAGCAATCCCATTCCTACCACCTGTTACATGCACAACTGTAAAAGAAAAGTTAATTAGCAAACTCTGTAAAACTAACTTACGTAAAACCAGCAATAACTGTTTAAACTTAGCCGTCTTCACCTGTAAAACCTGGACAACTGCACTGTTGTCCGAATTAAATACAATCCCTCCTTCCTCTCCACCACTCCTGCCAAACCACAGATGCAGCCCAAATCGGCATTAACTCTAAGAAAGCAACATCCCTCTTCCAGTCATTCTGCCACTCAGCCAGCCATGGAACTGAAAAGCACTCACCCCCCAAAACACCCCCATACCAATGCCCCCTACCACGTCTGTAAATAGCTGCAAATCCCATTGACCTACCCACTTCGACTGCAATTGAAAGCAATGCCATTAAATTGTTCTAAAAATGCCAACCACAGAGTTAAATCTTCATGTGTCAACTTGCCAAGTCTCACCCAATGGTGATTAGTTTCCACCCCCCTTTCAGCAGAAAGGCAGCAGACCTACAAAATGTATGACCCAGGTGAACAGCCCTACATGCAGAATTCCAAAGCACTACAAGCTCCATGACATCCTTAACCCGCACGTTATCCCTAGCTTTCGTCCGCTTAATCTTTTCCTTCAAACTGGTTATCTTCTCCCTTGGTAGACAAAACAATCCACGTTCTGCATCCACCAGTAACCCAAGAAAATCTAATAACTTTCCTGGACCTTCCAATTTATGTCTAGCCAATGGGACCTCCAATTCTTTACACATTCCCACAAACTCTTGGACAGCTACCAATGCTCTCACCTACCAAAAGGAAGTCATCCAAGTAATGAATAGCCCTCTGATTATCCACCCATTGCAGTCAAATCCAGTGTAATGCCACACTAATCTTCTCAAAGGTAGCACAGGCTACCAAGCAGCCCATTGGCATAGCCCTGTTAAAATAAAACCTACCTCCAATCACCATGCTCAGTAGCTGCCAATCCTCCTCCCATATTGTCAGAAGATGAAAAGCAGATTCAATGTCCACGTTCACCAACCATGGATCTTTAAACCCCCCCAATGACCAGTACAGTGTCCTCTAATGAAGAGTAACTCACTTTAACCTCCTCTGATGAAATAAAGTAATTTACACAGTTCTCTTCAGGATAAGACAAATGGTGAATCAATCAAAATTCACCCAGCTTCTTCTTAGGCACCAAGTCCAATGGTGAAACCTTAAAACTGTCAAATGGGAGGCTATCAAATGGACCCAATATTCTACCCACCTGGCTCACCTTCTCCATCAGAGCTTCCAAAATATCTTTCCTCCCCTGCACTGATCTCAAATTTTTTCCAACTGTTTCATCTCCAGCCACCTTAGATTTAGTCGAAAAGCCCCTAGAAAATCCCTCAGTTAATTCCTCTACCACTGCTACATGCAGATATTGCTGGAGCATGACCCACAGAACCTGTACCTTAATGGGAGAATGTGTCCCCAAGCCTTCCTCTTGCCCCCCCAAAAAGCACCCCAACCTCTCTGCCTATGAAAATTCCCTACCCTTCATACCTTGAGGTCCCTGGAAAGCTGCCATTAAACCACTCTAGGCAGAGGAGAATGAAGCTTGGCTGGCTATATTACACTCTCATCGGCCACACTGCAAGTGTGCAAAAACCTAAATGCCACCCGTGAACATCTCCTGTGTTAAATGCTGACACACACCAACACCCTCTCCTCTTATCTTGCTCCCCATGCTACCCACACTGAAACTGTCCATCATGGTGGCCAGCCATATGTGTAGGTGCCTCACCTCCCAATGCATGGACCAGTAGACTGCCTTCCTCTTGCAAAATCTCTGGTCATACTACAACCAAGCATTACCAGTGTGCAGCCGCTAGCCTCCTGTATTGTCAAAAAAAAAGTACTATCCTTCTCCAACCATACTGCCATATAGTAGACAAAGCCCAACACCCAATTCTCCCATGTTCTCAGATGCATTTTACCCACTCTCTTTGCCCAAGAGCAGCTAAGGTTGCCAGGAGGTCTTTACCATTTGCCATTTCGGCCTCCAGCAAAATGCTGGACACCCTCTGTGTCAATTAAGTCAAAAATATCAACATACTCCCCTTTCCAGATCTTTTCTTTGACTGAGGAAGGTATATGAGGAGTCAAGAATACCACCTCAATTCCCTGCCCCAGTGCCTGTATAGCCAACCAATCACCTGGCCGAAAGCCAAAATCTGACACCTCCTGCAAATGGGAATTGGCCTCCTCCATAAACGATACCAAAATATTATGGCCCAAGTCTGAGGTATCCAAGGCAGAAGCTTGTTCTCTGAAACAATGCCCCCCTCCATCTATACTCTGTAGACTCCCAAAAGCACCTGCAAGATCCCCATGTGCTGACATAACCTGCTAACAGCTTCACCCAGGCTGAGGCCCCCCTCACTCCGCACCCGACATGACTACTGAACCGTCCATCTACATAGCATTACCTGTAGGAGCAGCATGTGCTGTGTCCACAGCCAAGGCCTCCATTGCCATCACTTAGCTGGACTGTGACTGATGTGTTCTCTTCCCTCTGGCTGCCTGCTTGCAATTCACTGGTTGTCTTCTGTTACAATTGGCTCAGCCCTGCTCCACTGGCACCATCCTCTCATTGTTTGACATCTCACATAAACAGTTCTCAGCCTGTGCCACAATATCCACCAATTTGTTTCCAGTTGTCCCCTGACACAGCCTGCAATGACAAAACAATAGAAAACATAATCATGATTAAGCAACAGCATTTTTTATTTTTAGATATATATATATATATATATATATATATATATATACACACACACACACACACACACACACACACACACACACACACACACACACACACACACACACACACACACACACACACACACACACACACACACACACACACCCGCACACTCCCTCTTTCTCCTCTTCATGTTTCTGGGCCAGCCTCCACCTCTGGGCAGAAGTAGCCTGCCCTTGAAGCCCAAATAAATTGGTTGACCTCCCCCCGCAAGGAATAAAATTCTCATTCTTGGAAAAGGCAGCTACTCATAGCTTCCCCGTCTAAGCAACCTCCACCCTGCTCAGCATCGCCAGATACAGAACCTAACAGAGCTCCCCCATTCAGCAACAAACTCTGCACCCTGTATCTAAGAGAGAAAGATCTTACCAATACGCCAACTGAAAATGTTGGCATCATTGTTGACTTTTTTTTAAAGAAACCAGAATATGCCCCTACATCTCCAGCCTCTCTGTGAAAGAAGTCTGGCAAAACCTGAAAAGCAAGGAACAAGACTCGAAGAGTTAACTAATATTAACTGGGATGGTCATAGAATGATAAAATGCCATATTCTGACTTATGGGCTAGCTCCTGCAACAATTAATACGATTCTATTCTGTTTACCATAGCTCAGTTAAAAGTGCTAACACTGAAAGTGTGACTGAGACAGACAATGTGGAACTCTGAAAAAACATTAGCCTTAGAAAGCTACTAGATTTACAGGGTTTGCTTTAGCCTACAAAGGCCCCCCATCACTCCACCATGAGTAATGAGTCTCATTTAATCCCCTCCAGACCACAACTTCCTGACACTTTGCATTGTATTTTTTTTTTTACCTCACTACATCAACCCCCCTGGCCATGTGTCAGCCACAACATTGCGTGCAATGCCAGGAAATATCCAGGGGACAAAGGCTATACTAGGGTCAGTATTACAAGATTGGTCCGCCTCAAGCTTGGGCAGTAGATGACCACAAAATACAATTAGCCTGTGAGCTTACATCCCTGCCCTCCCATCCTCTCAACTGTTAGTAGTGCACTGCACATGCACAGTGCTCAACCGCTATTCGCAGGCAGCCCATGACCCGCAGAAACACCTGTAGACTAATGAAGCATCCCCCCATGAATCCCAGCAAAGTCCTGCATCACACACAAACTTTGGGGCCAGCAGCCATGACAAGACTGGACTGCCTCACAAACTGGACCGGCACCACCATCCATACTGACACAGAAACTTCTGCTTCATCTGCCGATTGGATATAAATGTACAAATGGAGCATAAATGAAATTCCAGGAAAAAAACAGACCCAAACAAGGCAGGAACCAGGGAGAAGCAATGAAAACCACCACAATGCACTTGAGGAACACATGTATGGTCATTGCTTACCCTCCATTGAAAGCAAGGTAACAAACCACTACAGCAATATTTTATAGCTATACACTGACCCTATCCCTCTAGTATTTAGCCTAAAACATCAGTAAACACTCAAGCAGCAGTAACGAGAATGGCCTTTGACAAACTACACCACGTAGTAAGAAAATGATTCTCACCTGAGTCTTTAGCAAAAATGTATACCACAATTACTGAACCCAAACTATGAAACCAGTCGCCAGCACCCATTCACACACACACACACAAACACACACCAAAAAAAAAACTATCAAACCACACTCACATCCCTTCATATAAGACCATGTTTCTTACTGAAAACCCTACCATAGCATTATTGGTCCAAGGCCTACCTGCACCAAAGTACCTACGAGGTCACCATGGACATGATGCTTGCAGTAAAAAGATAATGCTAAAATGTGCTTCCTCACCAACTACCAACCCCTAAATCTGCTCTAAGTTATACCCTACACCTACTTCACTTCCTCCGTCCATCCTACAAAGAATTAACCCTTCCCTACCAATCCACCCCCAAATTACATTCAATACCTAACCCCTTCCCTAACCCCAGCCAGCCCCCCCACACACTTGCTGACCTACGTTCCATCACCAAAGTTGTTCCTTGACAAATTTGTTTGTTCCCAAACCTCATTTCTCTGTTTACTTCTTGCAGGAATGATCTATTTTCACTCCCTATTTCTCCCAGTCCATCCACCCATTATCATTATTATCATTTGTCATTTACCCTCAATAAACAAGGCAGGGTCACATGTCTGTTAATTCATGCACCTGCAGGGACAAACCACCATGTTGTCCTCATACCTCTCAACCCCTTAACTTAAGAAACCTGGACAAAGACATAACTAATGAGGAAACAAAGGCCCAAAATAGGAACAATTTTTAAATATTGCTCTTATAAACTTAGAAATTTGATAGAATAAGGTTTTGCATTGGTATGAATTTTCTGAAGGGTATGAAGTCTGAAACTCAAATGTTCTTCCATTATTTTCTGACTTCATTCCTCAGTGATTTGCCAGAAAAACAAAACTTTTATATGGGTAAAAAGTCTGAACAGTTGAGAGTTATACCCTCATGTTATGCCCTGTTAGCACTTTAAGGTAATAGCTTAGATGATGAAATTTATGTTGGGTTTAGAAACTATGCTGCTACTACATTTACTGATAATAAAATGGAATATCAGACTTTTATCCAGGTATCTGTGGTCTTCCACACCCAGTAAGAAACAAGGATCTAATTATTCAAAAACCTAATATCTTGTCAAGGCCAAATGCAATCATAATTGAGTTTACCCCTGCAACTATTTTCACTAGTCTACTGGGTGACAGTATGTAGCATTGTTGGGACCTACATTTAATTTTTGTCTCCTATTTATGGCTCCCTTCCTGTCTCCATTCCACTTCTGGGCCTTTGCCCAGTGTCCATGAGCCTATTCATTCTTTTACATTTTCTCATCCCATATTTAAGAAGGGGAACCTGGCCAAATTCTGCTTAATCCTGCAGGTGGGACCTTCTCTCCAGGGAGACAATGACCTCATGGTGTTGTTGGCTATGGAGAGAGCATTCAGGACTTGTTTGGAGGTGTTCAGATGGGGTGATGTAGGTATACTAATAAACTGGGAAAGTTAGGGGAGATATGGGAGTAAAATTAGAGACAAATTTGTCCAGCAATTTTTTTGGCTATGTCGTCAGGCGATTAATAAGTGGTGTTGTTGTGTATTAGCTCTGCGCATTGCTGGTCCTTACCTGTAAGGTTTGACATAGCCAAAGAAGGTTTTGTGGTTGCCCTTAGCAGAGGTACCAATTTTCAATTCATCGTTACTATTGGAGGATTTGATTTTGTTTATGCATTCTTTGTAGATTTTTTTTTTAGTTCATTTCTAGATAATGGGGCATTAAGTTTGTTTTACAGGCTATGAATTTATTCTTGTTATTGTATAGTTTGTTTATACTAGGGTTCTACTGTTGGGGTTTATTCCTGATTTTGGCATTGTATTTATGTCACATGGAGACAAATGTATCAGTTTAAACTTTGAGGTGGGCATAGAAATTACCCTCAAATGTTGCATGTATGAGATGGGGTCATCAAGGTATGGAAGGTGCTTAAATTTCATCAGGTAGCTGCATTAGGATTGCCTTAGAGTACTTTCTAAAGACAGAAGAGTTTTGTGGTAAGTCAGGTTTTACCCTCATGGTGAGTCTAACCGAATAGTAGACAGATATGACCAGTGACATGGTAACTGTAGGTTTTGAGGGTCACAGTCAGGGTTTTATCTCACTGCACCACAGAGCTTGAATTCACAATAACCCTGCAATTATAATGCATCAGGTGTTTTTTGTTATTTAAAGAAATATTCCACTAACCACATTTCTCAAAATGTAATGTGCATTGCTTCACTTTGCAGTTCTCTGTGCTGGGAAGATAATAGACATTATCCATTGTCATTTTTTTCTATTTTGACTGATTATATAACCCCATCACATGATATATGAAAGAATATTGGCCAGCTCTTCACTTTATATAAATGGTGCTCCTGTTAGATAAATTTAAATGTGATCGACAATCACTTCTTTAGTTATTTAGTGACACTTTTGCATGTCATTGTTTGGTAGGAAGTACAGCTTATGCTGTTAGAATTATAACTAGGATATCGAGGTGATGATTATTCAAAAAAAATTAAATCATCACTTAGTTTGTGCACATTAGAAAAGAATTTGACCTACATGCAGGGAAAGAAATTAAAAACAAACATCAAGAGAATCTACCCTGCCAAGAAAAGTCTAGTTGCAACAGTCTATGGATAAGATATTGCATCATATCTGTGGTTAATAAATTATAAAGCAGAAGATGCAGCTGGTGATCAGGCATGCATTTATTGAAAAAATAAACTTACAAACCTTTAATCTTATTTATAAATGATATGATTCCCAGCCTAGATAGTCAGTTTAGATTTAGATATAAGCAATTAAATATGAAAGGGACTGCATTTCTTGAAATTACCGTGTGGTAGGAAGAGTGAAATTAAACAAGGGCAATGACTGATCAAACATGTTATATTTCAAATCCAAGGTCAGGCTAACATGATACACACTATGTGGCATTATTCGAGTCTCTTTCAGGTGAAGGTTAGTCCTAAGTTTAGCACTGGCTTCTTTACTGTCTGAGGGAAGGACAATAGTTTCCATTAATCAGTGATATTTCAAATAAAAGTGATATCCAGATCAAAAAATACACTCAAAGCTATTAATATTATTTAGTAAGTAATCCTTGAGATGTTAATGACACGAAATAAATATTTTTACAACTGTTTGTGATTTCCTGTTTGTACAGTATCCCATCACCTTACCTTTTGCGTGTTGGGATGTTTTCACCCTGTATTGTGATACTTGACTCTAGCATGATCATTTTGTTGGTAATGTTTCAGACTTGAGGTTCATTTGATGAAATATTTAGCAGTCATGCTCTCCATCTTTCTAGTCAATGCACGAAAACAGTTCAGCAGGTATGACAGCTGAATAATTCTGCAGTTGTTCTATCTCGTCTGCACTCAGAGCAAGCTGCCTGTGTGACAAGGCTGGAATATTATATAGTCTATAGAACTAGTGGAATATTGATTTAATTTGGAGAGGTGTAGTGCTATCAGCCAGGTACTGAAGTTCCTGTGATATTCTAAAGGGTCATTATTTTTTATTTATTTTATTTAACATTTGTTGACCGGGAAAGTCTGACTAGGTTCCACAGATCCTGTTTTCAGCGGAGGCCCGGGGAGAAATGCTCCAGAAGCATGTCTTTAGAATGTGGGAGGAAACTGGAGTACCCAGAGGAAACCCACGCAAACGCAGGGAGAACATGCAAACTCCACACAGAAGGCACCCCAGCCGAGAATCGAACCGGAGAACCTCTTGCTGTGAGGTGATAGCATTAACCGCTGCACCACTGCGCCGCCCAGCAGGACTTCATTCCTGAGCACCATTCACCCATTCAGTACTAGTATGCTGAGTCCCAGGTTTATCCTTAAGTAATCCATTTGGCTGTCACTCTGTCACTCTGTATATGAGAAATTAGCATGCATCCTCTCATATATTATGCATAAGTGTTATTATTGTTTTGCTCCTATAGGTTAACAATTTAGAAAGTTACAGTTAGAACTCTGAAGTGTTTACAGCCTTTACACAGACCCAAATTTTTGTATTTCAAGATCTGTAACAGAAAGGGAAATGCTGGCTCTTGTTTAGTACACCTGCACATCTGTACACTAAACTATGTCCTTTCAACAAGCTATATGTTGACTTTGCGTTACTTACAGTTTTAAAGCAGTAGCTGTGATAAAGTAGTGACTTGTGTTGTGTTTTTCTTATGGTATTTCTAGCAGGTTGTTTCAGTTACTTGTCCGTACAAAAACATGACAGCATAAAGGAATGGGCAATGAGATTTAAAATGATAGTGTATACACAGATATAGAAAAATGTAATGATTTAGGTAGAAATTGTATGTGTGTGTGTGTGTGTGTGTGTGTGTGTGTGTGTGTGTGTGTGTGTGTGTGTGTGTGTCCACAGAGATTAATAAGCTTAAAAACAAAATCGAGGAAAGCTTCAAACAACTAGAGATGGAGCACCCAGACCTAAATTAATAAAACTTTCAGCTTCACAAGTAAGATGAAACACATCAGTGTGGCTGCGGCAATTTACAAGTATAAGGTCAAAATAGGTTTAGAATTGTGAACATCTAGAGAAATGTTATAGAAAGTGTCACATTGTGTGCAGAATTCACTAGAATTTGACTCAGACAGAGAAGAAAACTAAGATCAGAGTGACAACTGCACTTGGTAATATGTAGCAATTACCTGTCAGCTTTGAAAATCATAAATGAAGACACTAGGTGCTAATAGTACAAATAACAGATGAAAGTATGTACAAGACATATGGGGTAATGACAAATAAGACATACACAGTAGTACATGGTAAGCTAAGAAAGACAACCAACAAAAAACGCACTGTTTAGTAAACACAAATTCAGAAATGCAGTCCAGGTCAGAAGGACCTTTTTTTACTACAAAATAGTAAATTATCATTTTATGAACAGAAAATGCTGGTAATATATGCTAATCATATACAGACCCCTTCAAAAGCACTAGCGCGTATCATTAATCAATCGAAAATACCTTCTCAAATTTCTGAAAGACACTTTAACAATAAAACATACACCAATACTGAAGACATTATTAATGCTTTTGAATTAATATTTTCCCAAGTCTATGGTGAACATCAGGAATTAATTATAAATAAGAGTAATAATGACTTTTTGCAGAAGATTATATTTTCGAAAATTGGTGATGAGTTTCATATGAACTTAGTCAAACCAATTTCCTCAGAGGAGATAACAGATACAATTAAGAATTTGAAACCACATAAAGCTCCAAGACCGGATGGTTTGACCAAGGAATTTTACAAAACTTTTATTGATACATTGGCGAAAATACTTCCACATGTATTTAACTATATAATTAACAATAAAATTAATGACCCGCACTTTAATGCTTCGAAAACTATTCTTATACCGAAAGAGAATGCTGATTTGCAAAATCCGGATAACTATAGACCTATTTCACCTTTGAATATAGACATGAAAATTATGACATCGATTTTGGCTAATAGATTGAAGAAGGTAATTAACCTGATAATATCAGAGGAACAAGCTGGTTTTCTAAATGGCAGACAAACTACAGATAATACGTTATCACTTCATACACTGATTTCTTATGCCACTCACAGAAATTTTAATGCTTATGCACTCATAATCGACGCGCAAAAAGCTTTTGATAGAGTTAATTTAGAATTTTTGTTTGATATTTTATCATATTTTAATATACCTCATGACTTTATTTTAACATTAAAAAAACTATATAATAATCCCTATACAAATCTAGTTATTAATAAAAATCTCTCAAAAAGAATACAAATTAAGAATGGTACCCGTCAAGGATGTCCGTTATCTCCTATATTATTCAATCTATATTTAGAACCATTATTTCTACATATCAAACAAAATATCTATCTCAATGCCCCAATAATATATAGTACAATTTTTTTTTATGGCTGCTTTTGCGGATGATCTAAATATTTACTGTACGACACTTGTTTCAGATACCAAGAAAATATTAAAGGCAGTGGATGACTTTGCAAAAATATCCAATTACAAAATAAATTTTAGAAAAACTAAGTTATTTCCTTTAAAGATGCCTACACCCTTTTCGTTTTTACCATTGGTAGGTCAGGTAAAATCCGAAGAAAAAATAAAATATTTGGGTATTGTTTTTTCAACAGACAACAGAGACTTTTATGTGAATAATGTTAAGTTACTTTGGGAGCATATAGTGTCTGATTTAAAAAGATGGAATAATTTGAAATTACCAATAATGGCAAAGACCTCAGTTATTAAAATGAACATACTTCCCAGAATATTATATATCTTTAGAGCTACTCAAGTCCAAATTTCTAGGAAATTCTTCAAACAACTACATACGGAATTAGGTAGATTTGTATGGGAACCTAGAAAAACTAGGATATCCTATGATAAACTGATGACTCCAAAAAACAGGGGTGGTTTAGAATTACCGAATTTTGAAGCATATTATTTAATAATAAATGCTAATAGAATTCTAAGAGTGGTTCACTTTGATAGGTCTAGTCCTAAATGGTCACCCAAGTGGTTGATTCTGAATTATAAACATGTTGCTGGACTGGGCATAAATTGTAAGGCATTACCCTTTTTAAATAAAGATACCCTTAAAATGTACGCTCTGATGGAACATATCAGAGTATATATAATATCAATACAAAGTCTGTTTAACTCACTAAATCTCTTACAATATATGATGACTTTTCAACCATTTCATAAGAACCCGAATTTGAAAATTGGTAATCAGCTGATAGATCTTAAAAAATTCCCACTTATAAGTGATTTAACCATACTTGATTTATATCCTTTCCTTGGTATCTCAATACATGACATGCTAAGAGAGATGAATCTCCCTAACTCGTATTTAATTATAATGAGACAGCTAAAGGATCTATCAATAAGTTATTTTAGTAATAGTAATTTTAAAATTAAAGAAGAAGATTTAAACATTTGCCTAAACTTATGGCAAACTCTTACGAAGGACTGTAAATATATAACGGCTTCATATAATTTGATAAAAGATGTGAAATATAATAACCAAATACTTTTATCCAAATACTGGAAGGAGAAATTGTTAACGATTGAAGATAATAAAATAATGAAAGCAATTAAGTTAACCTTAAAATCAGTATCTCTTCAAAAGTTATTATTTACTCAGTTGATGATATTTAATAATGCATATTACACTCGTCTCACTCTATATAAATTCAACTCTAAAAACTCACCTAAATGCCCATATTGTATAGATCAAACGGCTGACCTTTTACACATGTTCTGGAGTTGTAAATGTATTTTCAAACTTTGGAATTCTTTAAAAATTCAATTACAAAAAATGGGATATCAACAGTCTACACTTTCTTGGGAGTTTATGATTCTTCATATTCCTCCGATTAATTTGGATAGATCCCAAAGGATCATACTCATAAATATTTTCCTGTTAATGAAGCTGTATATAGCTACAAATTGGCTGAATCCATCCCAGACTTCATGGGAAAATTTTAAGAGTGTAGCGATAAAACATATTTTAGCGCATAAATTACTAATTAAAGATCATAAGAAAAGTATAAATAACACAAAAATATGGGAGCAAATCTTTAATATTGTGTTAGCTTAAGGATCCAATCCACTTTTCTCTGGGAAGTACATACTAAATATGGTGCTTAGTATAGATAAGCCTTATATTGATACTAGATTTTTATTTTCTCTTCATTTAATACCCATCTAGAAGTATATATTAATGTATAATGACTTTATGTAACTGTTGGAAGCATTCATGTATATATTGTAAATATGTTGTGGTATCGTATTAACATTTGGAAAAGTATAAAGACTTATTATTGAAAAAAAAAAGAAATGCAGTCCAGGAAAGAAATGAATCAACAGATATGTACTGCACATGAATGAACCTCATTGGCAAAGCATGCACTTTCAATAGAGATTAAAATATAAATAATATGGACTTGTCAGAGATGAAAAGTCATGAGAAAAGCATTAGTTGAAACAGAAGGCTAGACAAGTCTAAATATGAACGATCACAAGAAATATCTGAGATGAAAGCCAAATGACTGCAATGCAGCAAGACAAAATATGTCACTGGCAGACACAGTATCAGTACAGGCACAGGGCAAGAGGAAATATACAACAAAACATATAATTTATTTATTTATTATTTATTTATTTGACAATTGTTGACCAGGTTAGTCTAGCTGGGCCAGAGTCCTTTTTCAGTGGTAACCCAGTGAGAAAAGCTCCACACACACACATCTAATTAACTAATTAAGTATATACACATAATACATAGCTAAATAAACAATAGTTACTAGGAGTACAGTTATAATGGGTTAAACAGTATTGACAAATAGATTCAATAGGCTAATAAGTACTACTGGTAGAAGACAGCTAAAAAAACTTATGTTAATCATCTTTACTTCAGCTAAATGACAGCAGAGGGTAGGACTAGCAAGAGTAATGTAGTGCAAATATTGGTCAAAGAGAAGGGTATTGAGGTGATCTATGAAGTGAAGAGAGGTGCGAGGCAAGATAGCAGAGAGGAATGAGATCAGTTAGGGGGCTGATTATTTTCGCATAGCCAAGTATTGCTGAGATTTTTTTTTACTGTGTTCCTGAAATGGTGTTTAGGGTTAATTTTTTGAATGTCTAGGGGAAGTTTATTTCAGCTCTTGGCTGTGGAATAGCTGTAGAGGATCTTGCCAATATTGAGTTTTGGCATGTATATAGAGAGGAGAAGTTGTTCTAAGCTCCGATGTGTTCTAAGTGAGGAGTAGGGAGAGATAGTGGAGTTAATGATGGGACAGAAAGCAGGCTGGTGCAGTATAGAATCAATTATTTGGAGCTGAGAGAGTAGAAGATTGTGTGGAAGCTCTAACCAGTTTAGTTTCCTGAGTGCTAAGCAGTGGTGGGAATGGTAGGGGTGTTCACCAGCAAATTTGGCCACCTTGTTGTAAGTGGACTCTAGTTTAGGGAAGAGTGTGGCTTGTAAATTGATGAGAATTTGAGAGCCATAGAGAAGGGTTGGGAGTAGAGAGGCATGAGAAAGAGCTGTCTTGGCTTTACTGGAAAGGAAGCTTTTATTCCTATAGAGGAGTCCAAGTTTTTGGTTGGTTTTCTTAATGTTACTGTGAACATGCAGGTCAAATTTCAGCTGGTCATCGATAATAACCCCAAGAAGTTTAGTGTGAGTTTCAACTGTGATAGGTGTATTATTAAAGGAAGAGATAGAGAAAGATGGTTTAAGGTGAGTCATTGTTTTGGGGATGAAAAGCAATAGTTTAGTCTTCTTTGGGTTTAGGATCAAGTGGTTGTGGTTGAGTCAGTTTTCGAAAGACAAAATTATGAATTAATTATTTAATTATTAATTAATTATTAATTGCAACAAAATAAACAGGAAAAGAAACTTGTGAGAAAATTGTGTAACAAATGGTATGTGCAGATACTATGGCAAGAAGATATTAGCTTAAAGAGAATATGCCCATTAAGAGTTAAGAGATGTGCTTGTTGTTAAAAGCAAATAATTTTGCAGAAGTGTACAGGAAGAAATACAAAACCAACTTAAAAGAAAGTGTGCCTTTGAAGAACGGGAGCAGAGAGCTGCAAAACATATCTAGGTACTTCTCAGAAAGATATATAAAAAGGTCAGAAGAACTTAGAGAAAAGTATAACATATCAGAGAGCAAGGGTCACAGTGAAATTTCTAAATCTGTATGAGTGCATACAATGACTGAGATAATAAAATGTACCAAGCTGCAAGTAGCTGTGGCATTAGAGGATGAATGAATCTGGAGGATCATGATGAGGGCTCAGTCATAACCAGCTTGTAATGTGTTTGAGTCAAAGAAGCCAAGAAAGATATCAGGAAATTCAACAAGAAATGATATTCAAGTCATAAATCTTGACATCCATGTTGAAAACCCATCAGAGCTGGCTTATGGACAGAAATACAGGCATAATTCTTTTATAGTCAATGGAGCTTTACCTGCTGCCATGTGTTGCAAAAGTTAGAGAAAAAAGTACAATCATGAAGTATTTTACAAATCTGAAAAATGAAGCCCAACTGCTGCTGCTGCACAGAAAATAGCTACCACAAAAGAGTGGCAGGAAGCACAGATTTAAAAACTGTGAAACAGTTTATTCAGCCTTTCAAGAAAGAATGAACAAAGAATGAATGAAAGGTTTAACAGACTTTAAAGATGTTTACAATTCACATCAGTCTTATGTGTAGGCCACTGACCACTGTACTATAGCACAAGATGAGAGGGTAACTAGTGAGAGGTGCTTAATGCAATGCACGCGTTTCTGAGTTCACACAGGTGCTTAAAAGGTGCTTAATGCATAATCATGGCACTCTATGTATTACAAAGATGTTGGCAGATTCTGAAGTGCATGTGAATGTAAAGAACTATGACAGTCAGGAAACTAAAACTATAACCAGTGTTGAGGAAGGCATTAAAACAATATCTGCATATAATTCAAAGAAATCACTTCCACCAAAAAAGAGCAATGCCGAGCAGCTGTAACAACTGTGTACTGCTATAAAAAATACTTATCATTTATTTGTTTACTTATTTTATTTATTTATTTAACATTTATTTACCAAGAAAGTCTTGACTGGGACAGAGCCCATTTTCAATGGAGACCCATGGAGAAATGCTCCAGATGCATATCTTTGGAATGATATCATGTCTGCTGTACCTCATAACAAGAATATTACAACTGACAGAAATAAAAGCAATGGACAGGCAGTATATGTAAGAATCAAAGAAGGCTGAAGCTACAGATGAGCAAGTACATTGACTCATTTGAAGACATTAAGAAACTGAAAAAACTTTAGGGCAAACTTCACATAGACCGTTCAGTCCATATCTGTTATACAGCCACACAGGACAATTCCCTTACACATGAAACAAAGGTTACAAAGAGAGAGCTAAATGTCAGAAAAAGAGGACAAAGTTGAAAAAAGGGTAAGGGCTGATACCTTACATTCTGCAAGAGTGGCACCACTAAACCTCAAAAGCATAACTGAAGTGAGGATTTGTGCAGAAATGACAGCAAGCTAACCAATATAGTGAGAAGGAGTGATATCTCATTCCAATAGCAGAAGGCATAATTAATGAGCTGAATGAATCACCTATGTTCAGTACATTAGACCTTAAGTCAGGCTACCATAATTGCACAATTACCTTCTGAGTACATCCATGAATACTCTGATCTTGGAAGACACAAAAGACTGATCGGTTTGTATTATTTCTGTTGCACAGACATTCCAACTTGTAACACAAGGGATATTTGGAACTAAACACTTCAGTTAGGACATGACAGTTACAAAGGATATTCATACAACTGAAAGTATGTACAGTAATACTGATGAGAAACAAGTGCATCTTTGACATTGTAAACTAGTTTTATAACTTTGTATTATTAGACAAAGGACTGGCCAAAGAGCTTACTACAGTCAAAGCATCACATAACTTGGTGGCCCAAAGCAAAGTAAAAGATGACAGATGTTTACTGAGCAGGATAAGCTGTAGTGCACACATTGTAAAAGAATTACTGCATTAACTGCCCCACTGAGAGAGCGGTAACAAGTGGTGTGTATTTAAATGGACAGACAGACCTCACAAGCATCTGTATGAGCTGAAAAAGAGCCTGAGTTCAGACAAAGTGGTACCATATCTTAACCCTTACCAACAGACAGTAAGTGGAGATGGATGCTATTGCTATAGGATTGGGTACAATGTAAAATTAATAGAGCAGAGTGACTGCTAGCTATGACCTGCAGGTACCTTAAAAAAGTTGAGATTTATTTTAAAATGTAGAAAGAGTCCTTAGCTGTAATATGATATGCGGACACTATCATATTCATCCATTTAGAAATTACTTTGTTTTTTTCTACAAATTATAAGCATCTAGAGACCATCTCAACAAATTTAAATCCAAAATACCGCTGACTGCACAAGTGTGAGTACCTGAGGTTAATAATCTAAAAGTTCAGAGTAACTCTTTATTAGCACTGAGGCAGCTCTGCAAACTACCATCCTAGATATTCCCTCAGTTCATCAAGTGAGAAAAGAAAAACACGAGTTGAAGAATGACAGGCCAAACCAAGTGTAAAGTGTACTATCCCCAGAGCACTGAGTGTGCCCGAAATGGAATATGAGACCCAAAAGGGCATAGATTGAAAAGAAAAGAACTGCATAGGACAGAAAAATGTTGCAAAACAGCCAAAGAGCATCCACAGTCTGACATTTTATAGATGTATGAGAGCTGTAGAAATTTTGGATTGGATACACCTAGTGTTGAATTAAAGAACAGTTTAAAAAGTAAGGTCTGGTTTTGCAACGGTAATTGCTTGACTAAGCACATAGTTTATTTGGGTGTTTGCCAAACATGCATGAGTTACTACGTGGGTAAGACCGATTGTTGTTTAAAGAACAGGATCTATGACCACACTTATTGTATGAGGAAATGTGACGTAAACAATGCTTTGTCAAGACACCTAATCAACAACCCACAATGTAAGGTGTTTAAATTTGCCATCTTGGAGGTAGTTATTCCAAATCCACGAGGTGGCAACATTAAGGCAGTAGTGGGTGAAAGGGAGATCAGGTGGCAGATCAAGTTAGACGCAGCTTCCCCTCCAGGCCTTAATGAGGTGATTCCAACAAAGCCACTTGTCAGGACTTAGAATATTTGTGTAGTTTTAACTATTATATGTATATACATTTTTTTATTTTTATTATATTTCATACTTATAGTTTTTTCTGAATCTCTAATAGGTTTCAAATATTTTTTTAATATAGTAATATTAGACAACTATATTAAATATGGTCATTTTTCGATAGGAATTAGTACAGCACCTAGTTCTGCAGGGTTAGTACAATCAGACCAGTTATAAAGTAGTTAGGAGATACATAAATAATTTTTACCTGTGTTCTTGGTAGATACAATGTCTAAGTAGACAGTGTTAGCAGATTTATTTTAGAAATATTGCAGCACATCGGATTTTAACTTTGTTTTTTATACAATAGTTTATATAACATTGTATTTTGTAATGTGATATTTTGATGCATGAGTTTTGCAATATGTATGGTTTCATGCATTTTATGTGAAATGTCTTTTAGAAATTTTGTTAGTATAAGGATATGTTACAAGAATTCAATGGCATAATTGATTAATTGATGAAAAAGGCGGGTTTTTCTTGTGGGGTTTTTGTATATAAGGAGATGAATTTTAGTATTTGTTGTTCTGATGAAGGCAGTATTACACTGAAGAAAGCGCTTAACCTCCGTTTGTGTTTTACCAATAAATCTACATTGTCTCAAGCATTATTTCCAGATTCCTGGTGTGGTTTGCGCCAATTTTGGCGTTTTTGTTTCGGCTGTAGAAATGAATTATGTCAGACAGTGAAAAGTATGTGTTAAAGATCAAAAACAATTTATTCTGAGTTCACTGCAAAGAAAACAACTGACATAATGTATGAAACATATCTTGAAAATCGCTCTTCTCCTTTAAACTTCATTTGCAGGACTTACCCCCTCTGCACCCCCAAACTTATGTATGTATATACCAACTCAGAGATTGCCATACCTCAGTGAAAAGGGAATATTCCAAGAAATAGCATCTCGGTTTTAATATATGTAAGTCTTTTCTTTCAACCATTCATGCTCCGTATTTTTGGACTCACTGTAGCATCACCCAACATTTAAAATGGTTACTCTAAAGACTTCAAAGAGTACACGGTTGTTTACAGCATGAAAGGTTAAGAAGAGATCACATCTCAGAATTTTGTATGACATAAAGGAGAGGAACATGCTTTTAATCTGTAAGAATAGCTACACTGAGGTTCTCTTAACTTGGTTTAGGTACTTAGGAAAGTACATGCCAATGGGGACACTCTATGAGCTTGATAAGCCAGGAATATAGTGAGACTATTTCTTTGGATCTTCAGAAAACACCATGAAGGAGAAGTCCTGCAACTTCAGATGACTTTCTAACCACTACCACAAAGATATTGTGATCAAAGGTAAGTTTGTTTTCAGCAAAGGTACCCAAGTCCCTTATGAATATGTCAGGTTTAAGTGGGAAGTTACCTATATGGTATGGAGTGATGATGCAAGATTCGCCAAAGAAATAACCAAAGTAGTGTTCAGGTGGAAAAACAAAAGAAATACAACCAAAATCCATTGATGATATGAAACAACAAGCAAGGAATCAACCACAGGAACAGACAACCCAAGAGTTTAGTGTAAAACCAAGTATCAGACTTCATCAAAAGTAATGCTACAATCACATTACATCATTATATTTAAACCTTTTACCAATAAAAACCTTTTCCCAGTAATTTATTTTAATCAGCTCATTAACTAATAATGTTTACCTCCTGTTTTTTATAAAACATATAATGTTAATAGTTTTGTTTCATCCTGGATGACAGTCTGCCTTCAGTTTCAGGTGCCATTCAGTCTCCTTTCTTTTGAGTCTGTTTTTAAAATCCCCTCCTTTTATATTCAGTATATATATATATATATATATATATATATATATATATATATATATATATATATATATATATTATTTAGAACATGAAACAAAAACTTTTAAAGCCTAAACAAACTTCCAAGCGTTTATATAAGGCATATGTCACATCCTCTGTTTTTGTAAGGACCTTGTAGTCATACCAATATAAAACGCCGAACAATGTGAACAGATACCAACATATACTACACCACTAGACTAACAGTTAAAATGCTCACGACTACCCAAAAAGTTCTGTCTGTATGTGGAAAACAAATATAGGGTCCTTCATAAATAAAATGACAAACAGAACAAGAGTTACATCCGTGTGTCCCCTTAGCCTTGTCAGTGTCAGTGTTATATGTAGCCAAAAATTGCTGCCATGTTGCAACAAGTTTTTATACCGACATTCTTTTTGTAAATAAACTTTGGTTCAAGACCCACTACTTCAAATACTTCTTTGTTTCCTTTAATAATATTCCAATTGCTCTTAAATTCTCAGATACAATAATTATCAGTGGGCATGTCCAATGTACAAACAGGGTAATGCTTGCCAAAAGTATTCTGGTGCATATTACCAATAGACTTAACTAAGGGTTTTAATAAAATGGGTGGAAAATGCTCGTACCTCTTTCCCAAAATCTCTTCAGATATTTTTATTAAAAAATTCACATCATACTCTCTTTGTTGAAAAAACCCTATAATAAACCTAATTTTGTCCAAAAAATCAGAGTCCTTTGAAGTTAATCTAGAGGCCCTTATAAACTGACTCCTAGGGATATTACAGTTCATAAAGAGGGGAAGGTGGCTTCTAAAATGTAAATAATTATTGGAAAATGTTCTTTTCCTGTGTACCCTACTTTTAAAAAGTTTGTCACAAAATCTCCATTCCAAAGTTATATCTAAAAAAATCAACTATCGTGCCTGAGTCACCCACAGAAAATTCAAAAAAATCCAAACTAGTATTTAGTTTGTCTATAACCTTCTTACTATCCCAACTGGAGCCTTTTATTATGAAAAATAGGTTATCCACAAAACTCTTATAAAAAAATTATTCCAATGAGGAAATATGTGGTAATATTCCTGTTTCCCACCATCCTAACACTAAATTGGTGAATGCTGGTGCAACAATAGACGCCATTGCAATTTTCTTCTGTTTAAAATACTTCTTGTTGAAAACAAAAAAATATTTTCTAAAATAATTTATATCAAAGAACAAGATAAACGAAGCAGCTGGGTGGTAAAACAAGTGGGTTTAGTAAGATATAGCAGAAAAAATTACAGACCAATATCTTGGGGAATATTTGTGAACAAATATGCTATATCCACAATGGACATAATATAATTATCAGTATTATATAAAAATTGTTTGTTGAAATCTCGAATATGTCCTAAAAATTGCATGAGTCTTTAACATAAGATCCCATCATTTGCACAAGGGAATTTAAAATTTTATCTAAATAAATAGAAATGCCTTCTGTAACGTTGTTAGGAGCCGACACAATGGGTCTAAATAGGGGTTGTTTTTCATTTTTGTGTATATTTAGGATACCAAATATGATCCCAACTTGTGGCTGTTCATTTAACAAATAATTACAGGTCCTGAAATCTAACGTCCCTTTCATGAGTAACTCATATAAATGCCCAGCAATGGAATTATAACACATTTTCATTTCAATAAAATGAATGTCTTTACAGTCACCTGCTTTATTTAACAAGACTTCCAAAGCTTCAACATAATAATTTTGTGTCATGATAACAAGGCCCCCCTTGTTTTTTATTACAGGATGATATTACTTTTCTTTATAGCTCTATAACAAAGACTATCACTACCTTTCCTGCATTATACAGTCACTACGAGAACATCTTCACGGTTCTTAATAGATACGAGAAAACCATTGTAATTTGTAAGCAAAAAAAGATCCTCAGGGACAAATTAGCTTACAAGACCAAAATGCTTATCCTATTGGTGTCATTAAAAATAATCATTTTGGTGAAGAAAGTAATAACATTTATCCAAAAGTTGGTGATGGTTTGCATGTGGTTACTAGTAATGGGAGGTATGGTCCAAACAATCCGAATTCTTTAAACCATGAACTGCCTATCAAAAGGAAGTAGTTTTCTCCATATTTCCTCTGCATCAGATAATTTTCATGTAGTCAATGGGGAACTGAATGGCAACAATGTATCTTCTGAACCTCCATGAGAGGAAATAGTGGAACTTCCTTTATTATCTGTTGAGTTTTCAAATAATTTTGAATTTACATATCCTTTTGGCAAGCATTCATAAAACTTGCCAGATTAGGGTCTTTCCAGTTACCGGTCAAGTCAAACCGAGGGAGAAGATAAGGCCAACAGAGAAAGTACAAATAACTGTTGTCACTGCACCTTCCTCCCCATTACATAGTAATGGTGAAAACAGTAAAGAAACTATTTTTATGAACAAAAATAGGTCAGCAAATTAAATCATTTTTGATTTTTTCCCAAATTGTTTAACCTCCCTGATGTCAGCTTAAGTCCCACTCAATTAAATATATTAAAATTGGGACTTAATTTTGTTCCGACTTATAGGTCTGATTTGATTAGGACTTTAATAGAAATGAAAATGTATGTTTGTAAGCTAAATTTAAGTTATTTATTGTTTGATGTTATTAAATTGAAAGTTGATCTGCGTAGAAAACCACCTGCTTTTGCACCTATGTTGCACAACTCTCTAAAAGTATTCAAACTAATTTGCAAAAATGGGATTAGAAAAATATTCAACAGAAAGCTTGAAAATAAATATGTGAACTGAAATAGAGAAGAGAGAGAAGCCTTAAATTTGCTACGGTGCAATAAGAATTTAAGGCTTATGAAAGCCTACAAGGTGGGGTGGGCTTGTTATCATGACACAAAATGATTATGTTGAAGCTTTGAAAGTCTTGTTAAATAAACTAGGTGACTATAAAGAAGTTAATTTTATTGAAATTAAAAGGTGTTATAGTTCCATTGCTGGGCATTTATACGAGTTACTGAAGGAAGGGACATTAGTTTTCAAGACCTATAATTATTTGTTAAATGAACAGCCACAAGTTGAGACCTTATTTGGTATCCCAAAAGTACACAAAAATGAAAAATAGCCCCCATTTAGACCTATTGCATCAGCTTCTAACAATGTTACAAAAGGCATTGCTATTTATTTAGATCAAATTTTAAATCCCCTTGTACAAAGGATGGGATCTTAGGTTAAAGACTCATAGAATTTTTTAGGACATATTAGAGATTACAACCAGTTTTTATATAATACTGATAATTATATTATGTTTACTGTTGACATTGCATCTTTGTTCATGAATATTCCCCAAGATATCAGGTTGGAATTTTTTCCGGCTCCATCTTACTAAAAACACTTGTTTTACCACCCAGATGATTCATTTACATTGTTCTTTAATGGAAATTCTTTTAGAGAATATTTTTTTGTTTGTTTTCAACAAGAAGTATTTTAAACAACAGAAGGGAATTGCATCGGGGTCTACTGTTGCACCAGCATTCACCACTTAGTGTTAGGATGGTGGGAAACGGAAACATTTCCACATATTTCCTCATTTCCTAGAATACTTTTTTATAAGACAATTGTGGATGACCTATTTTTCATAATAGAAGGCTCCAGTAGGGATTGTAAGAAGGTTGTAGATCAATTAAACCCTAGTTTGGATTTTTTTTTAATTTTCTATGGGTGAATCAGGCAAGATAGTTGATTTTTTTAGATATAAATTTGAAATGGAGAATTTGTGAAACACTTTTTGAAAGTACAGTACACAGGAAAATAACATTTTCCAATAATTATTTACATTTTAGAAGCTACCATCCCCTCTTTATGAAATGTTACATCCCTAGGGGTCAGTTTATAAGTGCCTCTGGGTTAACTTCAAAGGACTTTGATTTTTTGGATGAAATTAGGTTTACTATAGGGCTTTTTCAACAAAGAGATTATGATGTGAATTTTTCAATAAAAGCATCTGAAGAGATTTTGGGAAAGAGGGATGAGCATTTTCCACCCATTTTATTAAAACCCTTAGTTAAGTCTATTGGTAATATGGACCAGAATACTTTTGACAAGCATTACCCTGTTTGTGCATTGGACATGTCCACTGATAATTATTGTATCTGAGAAGTTATTAAGAGCAATTGGAATATTGTTAAAGGAAACAAAGAATTGTTTGAAGTAGTGGGTACTGAACCAAAGTTTATTTACAAAAAGAATGTCAGTATAAAAAACTTGTTGCAACATGACAGCAATTTTTGGCTACATATAATACTGACAAGGCTAAGTGGACATACAGATGTAACTCTTGTTCTATTTGTCAATTTATTTATGAAGGACCCTATATTTGTTTTCCACATATAGATAGAACTTTTGGTAGTCATGAGCTTTTTAACTGTCAGTCTAGAGGTGTAGTATATGTTCGTATCTGTTCACATTGTTCTGCGTTTTATATTGGTATGACTACAAGGTCCTTACAAAAACAGATAAAAGAACACCTGTATTCCCTCAAAGTCAAGGATGTGACAAATGCCTTATATAAACACTTGGAAGTTTGTTTAGGGTGGAAACAGTTTTTGTTTCATGTACTAGATAACAGACATTTGGATATAAGTGGAGGGGATTTTGAAAACAGACTTGAATGAAAGGAGACTGAATGGCACCTGAAATTAAAAGCAGACTGTCATCCAGGATTGAACAAAGCTATTAATATTGGATGTTTTTTTTTTTAAAAAAAGAAGGTTAGCATTATTAGTTAATGAGCTGATTAAATTAAATTATTGGGAAAAGGTTTTTATTGGTTAAAGGTTTGAAGATAATGACGCAATGTGATTGTTGCATTTTTAGGTTCATAGGTTCATAGGTAAGTACTAGGCTATCTGCCCAAGGGCATCTATAAGCCTAGCCAGAATGTGTTGGCTTTCGCCGCCCCCTTAGATTAGTTCCCTGTGCCTTGGTCCAGCAGAGCCATTAGTTCCCTGTGCCTCTGTCCAGCAGAGCCACTGCAGTGATCTCTGGGGTAAATTTTCTGTTTTTCCCATCCACTCATCAAGGTTTCTCTTGAAGAGTATTAGTGAGTGGCTGTCTAATGTAGATTGGAATCCTGTTCCAAAGCATGGGGAGTCTCTGGGACAGGAATCTATCCCTCCAGCATGTCCTATTTATCGTTGTGGTGAGGTTTAGATCCCTAGAGCATGTGGCTCTCGGGGAGTTGTTTTTTTTTAGGTGGAGCATGTCTATCAATGCTGGGTTGGACATGGCCTTGTATGTCAGGCAGAGATTACCTCTGAGTAAGCAGTATGCAACCGAGTACAGCTGGAGTTTCTTCAGTCGGGCTGCATAGGGCATATGTTTGAGGCCAATAATCCTTTTGGTGAGGTACTATCTGCTGCAGGTGTCTTGTAAGGTACATCCCAAATGGGGCATTGTACTCTGACGGATCTGATGAGTGATGAGTAGAGGGGCACAATAACCTCTTTTGTTCTAGATGTGAACCCTTTTGTGATTAGGTGGGCCACATAGAGGGATTTTCTAACCACCTTGGCAATATGATTATCAAAGGAGAGATTACTATCTACTTGGGTCCCCAGATCCCTTATTACATTTTCTGTATTTAGGGGGCTACCACGTATGTGGTAGTTTACAGGTACTTTGTTTTTTCCAAAGGGGATAACTATGTACTTTTTTGGCATTTAGCTTGAAGCCATGATTTAGACCCCAGTCATCCGTCTCAGTGAGACCCTTCTGGAGGATGTCTGTGTCAGCTGGAGAGTCAATTGTGGCCCCCAGCTTGCAGTTGTCTGTGAAATTGGTCAGCCATAGTCCTCCTCTGCTTGTCTGTACCTCTGAGATGTATATGCCGAACAGGAGGGGTCCCAGGACTGAACCCTGGGGGACGCCACTTGTAACTGGTTTAGTGTTGGACCTAGAGCCTGCAACTCTCACCGTGTGGGCTCTATCCGTGAGCCAACTGGCAACCCATCTCATGATGTAGGGGTTTATGTCTATAATACCAGAATGGGGAATGGTGTCGAAAGCCTTTGTGAGGTCTAGGTAGGCTGTGTGGACCTCCTTTCCCTCGTCTAAATACTTGGTAACTGTCTCAAAGAAGTCCAGTAGGTTTAGGAGGTATGATCTGCCCTTAACAAAGCCAAACTGGGTAGGGTCCAATGTTTGAAGGTTCCCAATGTCTCTGTTAATGAATTCCATGATGATGCACTCCATAGCCTTGCAGACCAGGCTAGTCAGGCTTATAGGGTGATAGTTCCTGGCGTCCGATGTGGCTCC
Source organism: Protopterus annectens (assembly GCF_019279795.1). Classification (NCBI taxonomy): domain Eukaryota; kingdom Metazoa; phylum Chordata; order Ceratodontiformes; family Protopteridae; genus Protopterus; species Protopterus annectens. The sequence goes on along the minus strand of NC_056728.1, from coordinate 1,168,925,471 downwards.
ACCTTTCTGGTGCAGGATAACTGTTGCTGTGCACCACTCTATGGGTACGTAGTCTGTAGAGAGGCTGAGTTTGAACAGTGTGTTTAGGTGAGGGGTTATTTCATTTTGGAGCTCATGTAAGACACAGCCTGGGACACTGTCTGGTCCCACTGAAATTGTATTTTTGGCTTTGGATAGGGCTGTTTTAACCTGGTGTCAGTGATTGCCAGGGCACTACATTCTTCTGGTATGGTTATGGGCCCTTTAGAGGTTGAGAGGGGGTGAAGTTTGCACTAAACCTGCCTGCCAGAATGTTGGCAATATCAGTCATTTCAGTGTATTTTGTGCCATTCTGCACAAACTCAGAGCAGATCTGAGAGTTTCCACTTAGGTTCTTGACATAGCTAATGAACGCTTTGTGGTTTTCTTTGGAGTCCTTGGCAATTTTTCTTTCAAAGCTAGCCTTGGATAATTTTACGAGGGATCATAGTTCTTGCTGATACTAATCAGGGATGTCTTTCCTTCTTGGGATTTTACTCTTTTCTGTACTAGTTTCCTCCTTATATTGTACAGCTTGTTTGTGGCAGGGGTCCACCAGACTGGTTTCTTTTTCTTGGAGGAGTGAGTCTTGGTTTTGCTTGGGATAGCACAATCCATGCATTCTTGCAGGTGCTCATAGAGTGCCTTTGTAAGGGATTCAGCAGCTTGGACAGCGTTGTCCTTTAGAATGGGGGCTGTGAACCTTTCCACCTCGGTCTTAAGTAACGTGAAGTTTGCTTTTGAAAAGTTTTTCACAGTGGTTTCCTTGAGTGGGGGTGGAGGCAGAATGTGGATATCCAGAGTGATTAGTCTATGGTCTGATCTAACCAGCGAGGGTTTGACCTCTGCTGTAGAACCCCGGTCACCCATGTTGGTGATGACCAGGTCCAATATGTTGTCACCTCTGGTGGGGGTGTTGACAAGTTAATCCAGGGCGTTTGAGTTTATAAATTCTAGGAAGTATTGGGCAAGGGAGTTAGTACTTGAGTAGTTCTCCTAGTTAATGTTCGTGTAATTGAAATCACCCAATATTAGGGCATTTGGTAGGACCTTTATATTTTCCAGTGTCTCCAGAAATGCGGAATGGGGGTCCTGGGTCATGGTGGGTGATCTGTAGCAAGCTACAATTTGAATTGCAGTTTTGCTCGTTGTTAGTTGCACATGGATGACCTCTGAGGCATTGTGCTGTGCCACTAACCTGGAGATGTGGGTATCCTTGATGAATATGGATACACCCCCACCTTTTGTGTTATGGTCCGGATTCTGATGAAGTCTGATAGTAGGTGGACAAAAGCAGTAAAGATGATTTTTATGCTAAATCCTTGGCTTGTTCTTTCCTGTGTTTGATTCCTTGCTTGTTGGTTCATATCATTAGTAAATTTTGGTTGTATTTGACACAGAAAACTATGATGCATTTGCCGTTTGTTGAAGGTAAGTCCATGAGTAATAATGTATCAATAATTCGTTTTGTCCAAATCTTATTTGAGAATTTGAATATCAAAATGAGATTTGATAACTACTCCTGGTTTGCCATCATCAGCAATGTTAGTTAGCCATAGTACCTTGATATCAGCATTTATGAGAAACATGTAACAAAGAGTAAGGGAACCAAGACAGAGCCCCGTGGGGTACCACTGTTGACATTTTTATGGCAACATACCCAATTACCTGTTCAGTGAACTATGTATGGATTAATGCTGAGTTGGAATAGTTTGCCAGTAATCCCAGCAAATGGGATAATGCCAAAGTGCTTGGCAAGCTCTAGTTGGGAATCCTGGATTTTATGCCCCTTACCCATGGCCTTAATAATTCATTCAAGGGAACTCAACCTGGTTAAGTAGACATGACTGCCTTTTGCAAAGTGCCAAACTGGTAAAGATGCAGGGAAATAAGGTGACCTATGTCACTGTTTGTTAATTCAACCACAATACATTCCATAGCCATGCAAATGATGCTTGTGAGACTAATAGGCCTGCAGGGTGAGATAGTGTAAAATATCAGGTATTTTTATTTTCCAGTGAGCCACTGTGTTGCCTAAGAATAAAGAAGGGAAGGGAGAAAGGCATAAGGAAATTTGTTGGAGTAATTGTAAATTATTTGCTTTATACTATGGACAGACTAGCCAGAGAAAATGTCTATGCCTATATTCTTCAGGTACATATGCCTGTTTTATGCTGTGCATTAGAAAATTACTTCTGATTTCAGTTAGCCATTTGTTAAAATTAAAACAAATGAGTGCATTAACAAAATGATGACATTTCCATGTGTTTTTCTAAATGTGTCAGTAATCAACTTATGTCTTTAAAAACTAAGCCAGATATGATATGCATTACAGTACCTCAAACTGTGTAATGTAAACTAAGTGACTCACTGAGAGATAAATAAGGTTGGATCACAGCAGCAATAACAAACAGGACTGTGCAACATAGATTTCAGCTATAGGAAGAAATACAGAGATGAAAATTGTACACTGGTTCATGCCAAACATACACCTGCCTTAATTCACCACTACACTCAAAATGAATATGGCATGATTTTTACTTGCCCTGCAGGAGGGAAACTAATGGCTGTATGAGGAACAAGGATGGATATCAACACTGGAGGGTACACGTTCCAAAAACAAAAATTGCAAAAAAGATTATCTGGTTGGTAAAAGTCAAAAAGTCAAATAAATCTTAAGGTTGCAATTGCTCAGAAGGATTGTAGAGAGCATTTAGAACAGCTTTCTGCAAATGTCAATTTAAAACATTTGTACCTGACACAGTATTACACAGTTATTTTTCCCATTCCACCAATATAACAGTATACATTAGGTTGTGTAAGTATAGCAGGAGGAATAAAAAGCAGTCATATCAACCTAAATCTACACCGAAGAATAGATGGACACTAGCAACTAACTGGCAGTTGGATATCTTTCTAGTGCCTTCATTTCTTGATCAGCAGGGTTGAGGTTTATTCCAAACCACATGACTGAAATGTTTGCTGTTGTTCCTAATTATTTCAAATTGTAGACTTGCTGTGGATAGGAAAGATATAATTCATGCTAATGGTTTTAATTTTATTACTGTTTTCACTTCTGCCTTGTTGCTGTTACTTTAGAAGCTGAAGTCACAGATGTTTTCTCTCTTCCTATGCTGATAGTCCACTTCCTGGTTCCCACTCTATGGTTTATCATTTTAAAATTAATATAGTGCATTTAAAATCCATTATACAACTGTCTCATTGCAAATGAATAGTGTAGCTACTGACTATATTATTTCAGGTCATGAGCATTTTCATTTTCAGAAATCTGTCAAAACCGTACTTGGAAAGCAAAGAATACGACTGAAGCACCATGCCTGGTGTGACACCATCATTATAAATTACTACTAGAAATTTAAGTCAGCAATGAAAAATGTCTTTAATGAACAGCCTACTGCAATACTGTGCATTCTTTCCTCAGTACATTTTTGAAGTATTTTAATATATCGGGTTTACTCATAGAAAATATCTTCTTTTCTGCAGGTTATAAAATGCAGGGCAGCTGTTGCTTGGGAAGCAGACAAGCCCCTCTCTATTGAGGAGATAGAAGTTGCTCCACCCAAGGCTCATGAAGTCCGTATTAAGGTAATGAGAATATCAACATATTTTAATAATAAAAATATGTGACCACTGTGTACGTCACAATAATCCATCTCAACTCTGTTCAGAAATGCACCCCACCCAGTGCATTACATTATTGAGAATGTATCTTTATTTCAAACCTAGTTTTGTACAGCTGTCTCATCTTTGTTTTTTTTATATATTTATACAAATAATTAGCTTATTTTCTAAATCTACTAGATAACAGTAGTTAGGATGTACTGCCATAATCTGTATTAAAGCAAACATCCTTTGCCTTAATAATCCTGTCATCTCTGCTGCAGCTTGTACAAAGCTACAAAGTTTGGTATGCACTCCAACCTAATACAGTGTAAGTGTGCAAAAATTATTAAGATTGGCTAAAGAGCTCTCAAGACTTGCAATTTCAAAAAGTGTTGTGCCAGAAAAGGCACACAATGTAATTAATGGTGAAAAATAATCATCAGACTCTTGATTAGGGCCAAAAGACTGTCTTTTTCAAACATGACAAATGTCAAGTTTCTCAAATGTTATGGCTATTTAAATTCCAGAATATTCACTGCCCCTCTTATGTGAATTGGTAAGCATGAGTGGTAATATTATATTAGGACTGCCCTATTTGCCCCATCATTATCTCATTGGCATTGCCCAAAGAGTGTAGAGGTAAAAGAATGGCAAGAAATTCAATGAGTAATGAAATAATTTTCATACAGTTATTAGGTGTGATAACTTGCCCACGTTTAAAATAACACAATTAGTAATTTAAAACTGGTCATTTATTTTGGCAAAGCTTGTGCAGAGTCATGTGGACAATCATCAGGAATGTAACTGTTTTACTGAAGTATTTTATTTGTACTCCCCAGAAACCACTGTGAATCTTGACTCATGAGATGCATGCTGTTGATACCATTTAAATTATTGTTTTTGGAGCCTCACTGGTCTTCTCTAGCACTGTTGATACCTGTCAAAATTGTAGCAACAGAATCTAATGCCTTTGGTAACACTTGTTCCACATTCCTGGAAAGTATACATGTGTAATTAATGATACAGCATGACAGTACTGGTTTATAAAGATTTACTTGGGTGCCACAATATGTTACAGTGTAAAGACACATTTACCACAATTAACACTGTGGAATGAATAGATTTAATTTGCCAACAAGATGTTGTCTATTTAAGTGAGAAATGCAGATATCAGAGTGAAAAGGATCATCAAATCAGCGTCAGACTTAATCTTGTAATAAATTTAACTATCACCTTTAGAGCAGCTTTGAAGATTATCATCGCCTATTTAAGTTTAACTGATTCAATATTCTAAAAAGGGAACATAGCAATTAAAAACTTATTTTGCAATTACAAGACAAACATTTTGTGATAATAATAAAAAATGAGGGACAGTAAATTAATCCCTGTGAATCTGAATAGCTAAAATCATTTCTCAACCCAAAGTAAATTCTTTAGCGCAGAAAAAAGCAACAGCATTAGAATATCAATATTGCTTTGCAAAGAAGTATAAGCAAATGATCACCACTTTAAATTTTCACTGAGTTACACTTAGAAATGCAAGATCTAAGCAAGTCTTGACCAATGAGGTCAATGGGATGCAAACACATTTCTAATTAATAAATTCTTAAGCTACATAAATGCTTCACAAGATCACAACAACGACAGGCCCATTATTTGTACTTACCATTGATCTCCCCCTACCACCAGACTTATTAACATGCAGTTTCATTCACCAGTCTTAGCCAGTAGTAGTTTACTTTCAGCTTTTTAACTATTTCAGATATGTCACCATCAACATTGGAAGCTTGACCTTCTGAAGCATGTTGAGACTTTTACATGATCTATGAAACAAAAATCAGTTTCAACATTATATTTACATTCGCCTTTGTTTTACTACTCCCCACCTCTTCCTGATGCTGTAGTGTCAGCATCTAATGAAAAAAACAGACACATTTTATTTTGTCAATTATCATTTTATTGACTGGGCACATCTGTTTGAACACATCACCACATTTCTCCTTTTTCAGAGATGACCTGAGAACATACTTCTGTATGTTCTCTACAAAACAACAAAGGTATTTTTCTGATCTTTTTTTTTTATAAAATCAAGTTATATCCTCACATTTCAAACAATTGTTCATCCGGCTGAACTTACTCAATGTACTTAACTTATCCCCTTCAACCTAAATCACACTTAACAAACCTCTTCAGCCTCCTACTCCACTCCTTTGTTTTTCTCACTACTTTACCTTATCCACTTTATCTCTCCAGACCTTTCCTCTAGCTCTTTCTCCTTCCTCCCTACTCACCTAAGCTCACCCTACCCTGCACTCTTCTTATAATCTCCTTCTTCCTTCTATAACCATAACATGAACAACATCTCTCATACAAAAACATCGCTTGATTTCCCCTCACTGTCTGTAATCATGTAATCTCTAATATCTCTTTTTATATCTTATTAGAATTGTCTCAGGTCTCATTTATTACATACTAATCTTTGTAACAAATAATATGACTATTGAGTTTCTCCTCACATATTTTCTCCAACTCATGTTATTATTTTTCATTGCAGTCTACTATGAAGCATGTGAGCTGTATTTTTCTCACTGCAACAATGTTTCACTCTTAGATTATGTAGTGTAACATGATTCTTTGTGACATAAAATATCTGTACTTGATGTTTTGTAGTGTAACATGACACCTTGTCTTTTAAAATATATGTACTTGATTTTCGGAAGATTGTGATTGTGGAGCTTTTCTTCCCGGGCCTCTGCTGAAAATAGGCACTTTCTGGCCCAGTCAGATTTTCCAGGTAAACAAATTTCAAACAAACAAATATCTCTGGAGCCATAAGGGTTACTGAAGAAATGCAAATGGTAAACTTTACAGCATTACAAATGCTTTCAGTGGAAGTTTGCATTATATTCTAGGTCATAAATTGGATTTTATAAGTGGTAATAAACACAGTAAATATTAATTTTGTAATATTTTGTAAATAACTTACAATTTCTCAGTAATCACCCAAATCATAAATTTACTGTCAGAAGCATTTTGTTCATCCAGCTGTGACCTTCCTTGGTTGTTCAGATATTTAGATAAATATGGAAATTATTGCAATATAAATAAACAGTATATGAACAACAATTAGCATCTCTTAATCAGCACTGGGGGGGGGGGGTCAAATATCAGTTCAGAGGTATTGACCATCATGTAAGCTTTAAGATAATCCCCGGATTCAGCAAGCTCTGCATGGAGTGCCTGAATAGTGCAAGAGCTGCTGCATGCAATATGGCTGCCGAGCGATCCAGGAATGAGCCCCTGAGATGTGCACAAGCGTGTGTACACTATTCCCCACACGGACACCACTGCTATATGCTAATTACCTCATTTGCTGGTGAAAAACATGCAAATGAGGTGAATTAGTGATTCAGAAAGCAGGCAGACGTCTGTGCAGGAATAGTGTAACCTGCAGAAATTTATTTGTTTACTAACCGAATACATTTCTGCAAATTACAAAACGGAGGCATGACAGCTAGAAAGAAGGCATGTATTCAATGTAGTAAGCATGCCAATGGCCAAATATATGGCCATTGGCATGAGAAATAGTTGCAAATTTATAAAAAAAAACTTTATTTTTTTTTTTTTGGCTGATCTCAGCCGTTTAAGTGTAGGGCAGTGATGTGCAAATGGGAAATCCCTGAAAATAAGAAAAAAGGGGGAAATAAGCTTTTAAACCCAAATCAGCATTTTGCCATAATAGTCAATGGCATGCATAAGACAACAATACCAGGGAATAGTGGTTGCTAAGGGGGAAGGCTAAGTGTGAGTGTGGTAACTATGAATTAGCATTCTATTTTATGCAAATGAGGGGACTGATACTGAGTCACAGATTTCCTCTCAGTGTTAGCTTGCACCCAACCATGTAGGTGTAGCAACACCACTGTATAAGTCGAAGAGGTGGATGATCTCATAAGGGGATATGTCATGCATGCTGTAAGCTTATTGGAGCTATGTGGCCCGTGTTTGCCCTTAGCTAAGCACAACTAAGGAAGGGGGTGTGTCTGAGGCTGCCTAGCAGTGTTTATACTGCCTAAATGGGTGTGCACGCCACGCACCGGGTTTTAAACAAAAAAAAAAAAAAAACAGTAAATAGCAGCCACTGGGTATGCGCGTCACGCCTCGAGGCTTAAACGGAAAGGCAATGGGAAGGGAAAACAGCAGTAGGAAGGTAATCAAGGAGAACTAGCAGAGCTAGCAATTGGGGTCTATATTAGAACATCAAACATTTAATAGTTTGAATCACTAAAAGTTGACCTTTAGTGATCGGACTGTTAAAATATCAAATGTTTGGAAAAAAAAATAAAAACAACAAAACAAAAACTAAAGGGTGTACGCAGGGGGGCAAACCCCTCTGCACCCCCCACACCCCCCGCTACTTAAATATACCAACTCCGAGATGGCACTGGATTGAAGTAAACAGAAATCTTCCCTTACGGAGATTTCTGTTTACCCATTCGATGTTCTGCACTTTCGCTATTCTCGGGTCGACAATGTCAGATTCGACATTGTCAGCTTTCGAGAATTTAATATAGACCCGGCAGGTGAAATGTATCACAGTCAGCCAATTACAAATGGAACAGCCTAGCACACTACTACAAACTATGCACACACCTTCCAGTCTGTTTTTTTCCCACAGACTCTACACCACCAGTGTACACAGACAGAGAAATTTTACCTGACAAAACTAACAAAATGAGAGGGGCTGCTGTTGATCTCATACATCAATATGTGCAAAAGGCTGAGGGTGGTGAGGATGTGAATGTTGATGACCAATCAACAGTGAGGAGAAGGAGAAGAGTGTACAGACCCAGGGTAATCTACCAGGGGCTACATGAGCTGGAGATAGTGGAGCGCTGTAGGGTGGACAGGGACATTGTACAGCAAATTGTTGAGCTGTGCCGGCCACACCTCACACACAGAACCAACAGAGGGGAACCCATCCCAGTGGATACCAAGGTATGTGTAGGCTTAAGAATACTAGCCACAGGTACCTTCCAAAGGGCAACTGGGGATATCATGGGGATCTCACAGGCATCAGCAGGGTACTCCATCAATTCCTGGATGCCATGTCAGCACATGTCATTGAGCACACATTTCCTCAACACCCGTGAGGCGTTGACCAGCAATATGCATCTCTTCCACCAAATAGCAGAATACCCTGAGGTGGTGGGTGCTATAGACTGCACACACATACACATCAAAGCACCACCCAGAGAGCAGGGTAGGGTCTACATAAACCACAAGGGCTTCCCCTCCATCAACTGCCAGGTCATGTGCGATGCCCAGAGCATTATCTTAAATGTGTGTACTGGCAGCCCTGGAAGCTATCACAACTCACACATCTGGCATACAACACAGCTGTACCAGTCATTTGCCAGTGGGGACATCCCATATGGCCACCTATTGGGGGATGCTGGCTACAGACTGGAGCCGTGGCTGATGACACCCCTAAGAAATGTGCGCACACCTGAACAAGAACTCCATAATGAGGCACACACACAAACCAGAATCATAATAGAGCATGTGTTTGGATGTTCAAGTCACGGTTCTGCTGCCTGGACATATCCGGTGGAGCCTTGCAGTACTCCTCTCCAGCCACATGTACACAAATGTTCATAGTATGTGCCATGCTACACAATATGATCCTGCGGAAACAACTGCAGCAGAAACAGCACAGGGCAAGGCCACACAGCCCCCCACCATTGCCAAGGCCATCACAGGCACAGAGTGACTCAGAGGAGGAACTGCCTGAGCCTGCCCATGTAGGCAGAATGAGGTATGCCCAGTATGCCCAGGCACTGGCAAAGAGGCAACGCATAGCAGATACACTGACACGGTAGGGACCCAGGGAATGACACCTTTCTCTGACTCGCACATACAGTAAAAGGGATGCCAAACATGACACTACCTGTGCTTTACCGTGTATAGGGAGTGTACCATGTGCTTCCAACATAGTCAGTGCTCCAGCACCATTCTCAGTACTGGCACAGCCACAAGGTAAGTCACTCTTCCTATCAATTACTAAATGGAGTAGTATGTTCTGATAGTTGTATCTGTGGTAAGGACGTGAGCATGCAAGAGAATCGGGTGGCTGAATTGGATGGCAGCAAATAGTGGACACCTATATGGGCAGCATGAAATCCATAACAAATACTGGTGTCAACATACTAGGCAGTAGTAGACAAGGTGACAAATCCCACTGCAGTACATGTGGTGGCCCAAATATGTGTCCATAGGACAGACACATGCATGTCAGTGAGGCTTACATACCCACCACCAGCCTCAGCCAGCAGGACAGGTCTAGATGACCATAAAGAAAGGCTGGGCTAAGGCCTCCAATTAATGGCAATGGTGAACAGCCCCCCCTCCAGACCTACACAGGCAGACTACAACAGGTCTGGCAGTTGCATGTTAGTTCTGAAGGGTAAGAAGTCTGAAACTGAAATGTAGGTCAATAAAACCTAAGAACTGTACTACACTGATATGCCTCCAGTCTGCATGATAGGTCAGAATATAAAATGTAATGGAAGTCAACAGAGTACCTGAAATACTGGTACAGTGATAGCAAATGTTTAAAGTTGTCAGGTGCCCCCTCCTCCCCAATCCTATGTAGAAATGCAGTAACATGTAAGTGTGAGGAGTAATATCAGTGGAGCACAGATGACCAGAGCTGGCCCAATCTACAGGATAGATTGTTGCATGTGCACAATATGCAGGGGCTTGTGTGTTAGGTTGTTGTGTGTTCAATATTGTTTGGAAGTGGTCAGCAAGTAGGCATGGAGGGTTGTGTCTCGGTGGCCTATGGGCAGTACTGTGGTTGACAGAGCCATGTTCCAACAACTGCAGTGCCAACCACAATGCTTCTCAGCAATACCCATGTCAGCAGTCATCCATATTCACTGTCCAGATGTCAATGTCTGTCACCATCTGAAAGAAGGACATGCCATGAATGTGGACCCATACATACACACAGTACACAGGTGGAAGTACCCTAGACAGAGTGCATAAAATATAACTGTCAACTGCACACAACTTTGGAATTGTACATACAGGTTAGCAGCACATTAGCTGTCTGTGTAGTATGGAATACTGATGTCTGGCCAATCACTGCTAGACCACAAAAGGCACAGTTAGGAAGTAATGAGAGACTGCTTATGTCCCTGCACAAGGCAGCATAATGGGAATGTCCCAGATATATCTGTGTGTCAGATGCAAGTAGCTTCTATATCACACATGCACTCAGCTCACCCCACAATCAGCCACAATTTTATCACAGGTCATATACTTGCTGTTGGGAATGAGTACAGTATGACCCCACTTCAGTATGGGAATACCCACAGAATGCAGCTTGCTGAAAAAGTGTCCCATGCAGGTGTATCCCTAGCTGTAAGCAGCACCCTGCCTGCATCCAGACCAACGGATTAATATGGACAGGAATTATTGCCATTGCCACCTTGCACACTTACCCTGTCACCCCAGGGGAATAATCCACTGGCTCGCAGCCTGGGAATGTAAGAGTGACAGAATGCACTGGCCTGCTACACATGGCCTGCATCACTACCAAATGGCCTACAGTCCTCTGTCAAAGGCTTGTGCCTCACCTATAGTGCCAATGTATGGTATCTCATGGGGTCCCAGCTAAAAACCTAACACAGTCAACAGAACACAAATGCAATGCTATGTTGACAAATCCCAGTAGCATGCCCACCATGTCCTACTACATGAACTGTGGACCAATCCATAAATACCGCTGGGATAAAGGGCCAACTATAGGGATACTTCTCAGATATCGCTCGCATAATGTTAGGAAGAGGATAGAATAACAGAGGGGGGTGTAGAAGCATGGACGTCATGGAGTGTGTGAAGTCTGAAACTCTGGTGTGTGCCCATACTACCCCTGCCTGCAAACCCAGTAATGGGTAGCTACAAACCTGCTCATAAACCACAGTGTGAAGGGGAACTGACTAGATATATGAGCCCTGCCTCTGGTTAACCTGGGTGAATCTGTACAGCTGAGAGGTATGGACAGAGCAGAATATGGCCATTCTGTTAAATTGATATATGTCCAAGAAGGAAATCCTCAGCCACCATAGTACCAAGGTGCTGGAACATTTACACAGACCCCAAGTGTCTGCAGCTACCCCTCCAGAATGGCATGAGTGTGCAAGAATTTGTAGGCTGCGGACCACAATACTGGACTCAGCTTCATTCATCTTGTATTTCCCAGGAAATAACAGTGAGGAAATAATTATATTTGTCAGTAGTTGATGACATAATACATCACAGTGTAAAACAGTACTTATGTCTGAATATCTCTGCTAACACCAACCATGTAACACAAGCAGCACAGACAGCAATAGTTACAGTATCCCACTATCTGTTGCCCATTGTGACTCCATATTGTCAACCTATGTACAGATATCCTGCAGAAACAGGTTGCTAGATGTAGGTGTAGAACACAAAACCCTGAAGTGGAGTACAACCCTACCTGGAATGGATTCACACACTCAATACAGAAGGTCATACTGGGCATGCTCCTACACTTAGCCCATGTCTGACAACACAGTGGACTATACATATCTGTCATTCACAGATGTCTGTGCACACACACCAAATTGTACACCATTCATGCTTTGCACACACATTGGATAGGAATACTCACACATATCCAAGGCCAACACACTATAATATATCAAACATACACACACACAGATGTGGGGTAGAGAGACAGTGACAGAGAGAATTCCATTATGAGGCCTGTCCCACCCACCAAACATCCAATTGGCCGATATCACATGATGTGTTGATGTCAATCACTGTAGACATTCCTTTTGGTAGCCCTCATCCCTATAGTGTCTGTGGTGCTTGCAATAACTGTGTAACATGATAGTACAAATCAGTATTCATCTAGAATCTGTATAATCAGTCCTGTCAAATGTAAAGTTTTGTGTGTGTGTGTGTGTGTGTGTGTGTGTGTGTGTGTGTGTGTGTGTGTGTGTGTGTGTGTGGAGATGAATGATTTTGAGGCCGTTCACACTCACTTCACCTCCCATTGCCCTACTTTAGCATGCCTGCTGATATCAGTCACCTTGAAATAACCCTTTGGTCAAGTCTCAGTCCTCTTAGCTCCCTGGCGTTCACAATTACTGTGGAATACTGTAGTGTTGCAAACTAGTTAGGTAGGAGTTCTAATCCTGGTCCTGCCAACTTTGATAATGTGTGTGTGTGTGTGTGTGTGTGTGTGTGTGTGTGTGTGTGTGTGTGTGTGTGTGTGTGTGTGCGTGTGCGTGTCTTTGTTGATACCTGATTTTGTGGACATTCACATTTACTACACTTCCCTTACCCCTCCTTTAGCATTGCTGCTGATGTCACTCACCTTCAAAGATACCTTCGGACAACTCTTCACCATGTAAGCTCCATGGTATGTGTGATAAATGTGTAACACTGTAATAGCAATACATAGCCAGGTAGGGGTTCGAAACTCAGTACTGGTAAGTGTGTATGTGTGTGTTTGCATGTGTGTCATCAGTATCCTGTGTGGGTGTTGGGGTGATTGTGTAATAACAGGATCCTTTGCAGTGTGAATTTTGCTACATTATTATATTGAGGACCTATATGTCCCAATGTACACATTATAAGGCCAATAGTTGTCAAACACTGTAGAGGTTGCTGTAGACAATCCACATTCATAAATGTCTACTGCTATGTGCAATGACTATGTGACAGTATGGATTAGTGAACAATATAGGCAACCATTACAATACCCAAAGACCACTCTCCACCCATGGATCATACACAAACATGCTTGGTTCTTCCTTTCTTACTTTCTCTCTGTCTATCTCTCTCTCTCTCTCTCTCTGGTAGATGTGGAAAAATACATCTGTTTTGCATAGGCAGCAGCTTGACTTTTGTAGGTAATGCTCATGATCAGCTGATGCTCTGTGTACGAATTGGAGTCCCCCACTTGCTAATTGCATGTGGAACAGCTGTGGTATCATTCCTATAGCCAATTTCATGGAAACACACTCCTATAGCTAAGCACTTCATGTGAGTGTTGGCCCTTTTTCTTCACTGTGAGCAGGACTTCATGTGGGTGTCTGACAAACAGCATCACAGAGGGTAGTTTATTTCATTATTTATGTATTTTTACATTTGTTTACCGGGAAAGTCCAACTGGACACAGGTCCATTTTCAGTGGAAGCCCGAGGAGAAAAGCTCCACATTTCAATACATTACATGAAAGTAAAAAGAAGTAGAACATACATACATATGGCATATATACACATCAGGACAACATGCTAGTGATTAAAAAACATACATATAGCATATACACACACAACAGGACATCATGCTAGTGATTAACATTTCTTACAGTAGAAAATCAGAGGTACATTTTTTTTCTTTTGCAGTTATAAGTTTTGTAAGGTAAAATTCTCTTGGTATGGATTAGCCTGGTGAGTGGCATGAGTATAACCAGTTACTTAGATAGTGGGTTTTCAGGAGTTTTTTGAATTGACTAAAGGAGGTGGTAGAAGTTATTTGGCTTGGTAGTGTGTTCCAGGTTTTGGCAATGGTTTTGGCAAAGAGGGATTTACCAGCTTCGTTTTTATGTTTGATGACAGTTATGAGGTTCTGGTTACTAGATCTTAAGGCTCTAGAGGGAATGTGGGGATGAACTAGGTGCTGAAGTGCTGGAGTTATCTCAGGAAGGTAGTAGAGTTTGTGTGCTATAGAGAGCTGATTGAGTAGAAGTATATGAGGCAACTCAAGCCAGTTGAATTGCTTAAGGGATAGACAGTGGTGGGACCTATATGAGGCTTCAATAGCAAACTTGGCAATCTTGTTGTAGCAAGATTCCATTTTATTTAGATCAGATTGGCAGAGATTGGTCAAGATGGGAGAGGCATAGAGGATCATGGATAGAAGATGAGTCCTTGCGATGGTTACTTTGGTGCGTTTTGTCATAAACTGTTTGTTCCTGTAGAGGAGACCAAGTTTTTTATTAACTTTCTTAATGGTTTGCGCTATGTGGATATCAAACCTCAGGTTGTTGTCTATTTCTATGTCTAGCAGTTTAATGTGTGTGGTTGGACTGATTTGATTGTTTTCTTTGGAGTTAATTGTGAAATTATTATTTAGGCGAGGAGCTCTGCCAGGACTGAATAGAATTAGTTTGTCTTTTTTTTGGGATTAAGAAGAAGTTTGATGTTAGTGAACCAAGTTTCCGCTAGGGTGAAGTTATTTTGGGTAAGGGTTTGCAGTTCACTAAGGGTAGTTGCAGCACATATGAGGGTAATGTCATCTGCATATTGTACTATTGAGGCAGTGGGAGTGGATGAAGAGATCTGATTAGTAAATAGAGAGAACAGCAATGGGCCAAGGATGGATCCTTGAGGGACTCCTATGGTTACTGGTAACAGGGGGGACAACTGGTCCTGCCATAGGACTGCTTGCTGATGGGCAGATAAGTAGCTGTTGAACCATGATATAGAGGAGGGACTTATATTTAGGGTGGATAGGGTATCAAAAAGCAGACTGTGGTTTACCATGTCAAAGGCTTTTGATTGGTCTAAAAATATGGAAGAAACAAATAGACCCTTGTTTCTGTGGTGGTTAACTATGTTGGTGAATGACAGTAGTGCTGTCATGGTGCTATGGGAAGGTCTGAAGCCATGCTGGGATATGGAGAGTAAGTTGTTATTCTGGAGGCACTGTATTAGTTGAGTATGAACAACTCTTTCTAATATTTTGGATAAAGGTGATAGGATTGCTATTGGGCGATAGTTGGTGAGCTCAAAGGAGTTGCCTCCTTTGTGCAACGGAATTATATATGATGTTTTCCATGAGGTGGGGACTTTGCATTCTGAGAGAGATCTGTTTATGAGAATAGAGACAGGATAGGCTATAGCTTCAGCTGAGATCCAAAGGAAGTCTGCTGGCAGCTTATCAGCTGATAGATTGGTTGGTTTAAGTTTACCAAGATATTTAGATATTGATTTGGTGGATACACAGTGGAGGTGAGAACTGGGGCTATTGTTTTGTATATTGGGGTGGGTTGGGGTAGTTATTGGTGTGGGGCTGCTAGTACTATTTTGGGCATTGGCAAGGGTCTGGACTGTTTCGGTAAAGAATTTGTTAAACTGAGTAGGAATGTTTTCATGGTTATTTGGAAGCACAGGGGTTGGAGTCATGGACTTTCCTGGATGCAGTATACCATTTACTGTGGCCCAGAATTTTTGTGGGTTATGAGCATATTTTTCTTGCATGGTCGTATAGTAGCTGGATTTGTCTAGTTTGATTTGTTTTTTGGCTTTGTTACGGAGCTCTACATAGTTTTGTCTCAAAGTAGTGGTTTTGTTTTTCTGATATTGAATCCAGGCCTTGTCCCTTTCTTTAATTATAGTTTTAGTATCTTGTCTTAGACATGGGGCATAGTTAGTTTTTATTCTAATGGTTCTAGGGGGTGCATGATGGTTTAAGATTTTTATGAAGGTTGTGTTAAAGTACTCAACGGCATTGGCTAGAGGTAGATGTTTTAGGGGGGTCCAGTTACAGCTTGAGTATTGATGAGATCAGTAGCTATAAAGGTGTTTTTTGTTTCTAACTACTCTGAGGATAGGTTGTTTGATGGTTTGGGATCTGTTCCTAATTAGGTAGGTTGGTTGATGGTCACTTAGGGTATCTGGAAGACAACCAGATTGCTGTGCAAGAGCGGAGTCAGATACCAGGATCCACTCTAAGATGGACTGGCGTTTGGAAGTTTTGGATAGTTGAAATACCTCTTACAACAAACACTGTGGAGACAGGCCAACAAACTAGAGGGGGATGTTCCTGACATGGGAACAGAATGTAAGTATTGTTGTTCTATATTTGAAGTAATGTTGGTTTAACAGGGTTTGTGTGGCTATGTTTGTTCTGCATAATTTAAAGTCTGTCATGACAGTGTTATGTGGCTGAGAAAACTTTCACCTGTAGGGCTATCTGCAGTCTGGCCAGAGTATGGAGTCTTAGATGTAGTGTGTTACTCACACATTTTCTGTCTTTATAAATGCAATAGCATACTCTGATGATTGCAGTCAGTAAATGGTAACATCCATGTGTGTTGCTGACTTCATGTCCCTCAGAAGAGATATGTCACAACAAACCCTGTTACACCAGCAATTTTCTCAGTTTATCACAGCAATATGGCAATATTGACCCTGTGTGTGTGCCTCTGTCCTCCATGTCTGTCACCCTTTGTCCATATGTCATGCAGTAAGAGGTAGTTATGTACAGTATAGCATTATTTACTGCCATCATTCCTGATAAGCCAGTGATATATTAGACTGCCAGACATGTTATGTATAGGAGGCCTTATATTTGAGGACAAAACCTGGACATTCTGTTGTATTCTGTACAGTAGTGAGGTCTGTGCATTTACGGTGATTGTTGACAGAGTGTCAGTATTGTGTAGCAGTGTATTGTGAATATGTTACTTGGCCTGTGTACAGACTAGGGTAGATGTCAGTGTTCTTGGTCCTGTTCTATCTGATGTTGCATGCTGATCCAATTTCTGGTCTCCCATCAGCTTATATATTTGAAGGGCCAGACTGAGGCATGTCCCATACCACAGTCAGGCATCAGACTAGACTGTGAATTGGGCCAGTATATGTAGGGTTAGTGTGTGAGTGGCAAATATGATGATGGGTTTTGTTCACACAGTCCATATACTGTGTACTATTAATTAGGCTTACCATTATGTAACTGTGACTGTGCTGAGATTGGTTGTGGGTATGCACTTTCACACTGGTGTCTGTTACTCTGTGCAGTTACATGCCTGTAGTGCCTGCTGTATTTGCAATTACATGTGTATTCCCCCATAGGAAATTGGGTTAGTGTTGTGGTAGTCTGCCTGTAGTTAAGACAGTACTTGGTCACATGCCTAGCAGCTCAGTGTATTTACCCTAGTGTGATGTTATGTCCAGATATTTGTCAGACGTACTATTGCCTGGCCACCATACGTGTTGTGTATTTATGAAAAAGCAGTGGGATTTTGTGAAGATGTATGTCACTAACTAATGGGAAGTATGTGAGCTTGGGACCTCTGCTCCACCAGTTAATATGTGTTAGGACAGACAGGAGGGTGTGAATGCCTCAGCTGTGTGAGCTTATCTACTCCAGTATTTGTGATATATTCCCATTTACATGGCTTTAAACTTCCCTTTTGTCAGGCTTGGTCCACACATCTTGCACTAAGGAGTTTTGTGTATACCTCTCGACTGACCAGATTTTATGATGTCTGTCAGTAACTGATGGCGTACATGTCAGTTTCAGAAGAGCCTTCCTTCACAACATGTCTGTATATATATATATATATATATATATATATATATATATATATATATATACGTATATATATATATAGATATATATATATACATATATATATATATATATATATATATACATGTGTACATATATATATATATATATATATATATATATATATATATGTATATGTATGTATGTATATATATATATATATATATATATATATATATATATATGTATATATATATATATATATATATGGGTCCACTTTGTAATTTCGAAATACTGAAATCTCGAATCTCAGTATTTTTTAATCACAAAGCCAAAACCCCAACCATAACTCACAAACTCGAAAACACACAACCGCAAATTTCAAAATCCCATACCCACGCTACACATACAGTAAACACATAAACATACACAAAACTCCCCCCCACAATTAAACAAACTAATCTAAACTACATATAAGCAGGGGGGCAAGCTTCCCTACTTATATATTCTAACTCCAAGATCGCACAAACAGTAACACAAACAAAACTCACACACACACACATCTTACAGTCCTTCAAACTCACACATAGCAGTCACAACACACACTTACACACACTAAACCCCTAACCAACATACTTACACACACATACTTACCAAAATTAAGCCCAACTATCCACATTCCGTACCACCGGAAGCAGAAATTCAAAATATCCGTGCTTTGGTATTTTGAATTTCGGGCTTCTGCCGGTTTCGGAAATGTGGGTATTCAGCTTTGTGATTTCAGAATACTGAAATTCGAGATTTCAGTATTTTGAAATTACAAAGTGGACCCATGTATATCTATATCCATATCCTTATGTGTAAACATGACTGTTGTATATAACTTCTCAGATGTATCCCACCATATTTATCTGATAATTAGATATAAAAACATGACTGATTCCACACTATTTTCACTAACAAGTAGTAAACAATTGCAGTACGTGTACTGAATGATATATTTTAAAAAGCAACAGACATTTTTACAGCTCAGATGGCGTAGTGTCTATTCTTTCTGCCCTCTGTACAGATGTGCAGATGTCAGGTATCCATCTTGGCTGCTTACAGGCAGTCTCTGATTGACTGACACTGGCATGTCTGCCCAGCTGTGTTATGAATGCCACAGCTAGGAAACCCCACTCTTTATGCACCACTTGCCATGGATAACTCAACCACTTGCTATGGATACCTCAACCAGACTACTACATTCAATAGAACATGTTTGGGTACAGGTCCCTAACCCAGACACTGGCTATGTTATGCAATATATGTTGCATACGTGTCAGTTGGAGCACCTCACTGGCCCTCTTCAAAAGAAATCTAGATGATTGGATGTTGAATTTAACTGTCACCCTGGAGATCACTCAAGTGGCATCAGTTTATGGCCTGCTGACAAATGTCAGGTGGCATGATACCAGTGTACCCACATGCCCTACTCTTCTCATCTCTCCATGGACATTAGCCTGGTACATGCCTAGGAACACCTGCACCTATGCTTCTCAGTACTGATAAATGTGTCTGTGTGCATTACTGAGAATAACAGTATCTGTGTGTTTGTAAACTTGTAGTTGAAAATACTCTGAGGGCCTTCTTACCCACTACATCCCCATTGCTTTACTTAGAAATGGCTGCTGCTGCAATTCACATTAAATGTACTTGTTACGCTATTCACCCTATGGGCTACCTGGAGCTTGCAGTACCAGCATAACACTGTTCTACAAATGGGTAGATAGGTGTGGGTTACCCACTGATCCCTAGCAAATGTGTGTGTGTGTGTGTGTGTGTGTGTGTGTGTGTGTGTGTGTGTGTGTGTGTGTGTGTGTGTGTGTGTGTGTGTGTGTGTGTGTGTGTGTGTGTGTGTGTGTGTGCGTGTGTGCGTGTGTGCGTGTGTGTGTATGTGTGTATGCATATTTGTAGGAGACAGCATTCTGAGGCCACATTCTGCAAATACATTAAACCTTGCCATACATTATAAGGGATGGTGATGTTACTGGCATTAGGAGAGCCATGACGAACCCTCACCCTACTATCCCTGTGGCGTGTGCAATAAATGTATATCCCTGTAGAAGCACTGATTAGATAAACAAGGGTTTGTATTGCAATCCTGGTCAATATGTGATTGTGGGTATGTCAGAGCATTATCATGGGTTACAGTGAGTACAATATCCAATGTGGGGTGTGGGTGCTTGGTATACTGTCTTTACACCATGGTATCCCCAGTGCATGTCCAAAGGTCCACTGTATGAGGACTGCTGTCACCATCAACCATACAGATAATTAATGACACTATCCAGCCCAATGATGCATGTGCTGTGTGCAAAAACTCTGCAACAGTATGGACTCACTGACAAGGTAGTTAGCACTGCTAAACCCAGGTCTGTCAAGTGTGTCTATGACTGTATGTCTTTGTCAATGTGTATACAGGACTATGTATTGTTCATTAACACCCAGTACATCCTCCATTACCATGCTGTACAAGGCCTGGTGATGTTCTTCACTTAACAGGAAGCTCGGGACACACCTCTCCCTACAAGCTCTGTGGTGTGTGTAATTAAGGCCAAACACATTATTAACAATATGTACGTAGGTAGGGGTTCTACACTCAGTGTTGCCAAGTAAGTGTGTGTGTGTGTATGTAAAGGGATCTACTTCAGTTTGCAGAAAATATATTTCCCAGGAGATCATTTGTGTGAGAACTAACTGGCAAACGTAACATTTCAAAGCAATCATCTTGTGGAAATTCGTTCCATCAAAACTAGTAGTGGATGTGCAAATGACCTCTTCCCCACTGTACAGCTGTACAGTGATACTGGAGTTGGTGTATATAGTGGGGTGTGGTTGTTGTGGGCACAGCCACCCACCTTGGGGTTACTGTTGTGCGTATCCCCCAGCTTTGTGTGCTGTTATACTGTACAGTTTATGTTAAGAGGTTAAGTAGTTGTTAATCACACTATGTGTGGTTCTACGCCACCCCACACCCTCCAAAGTAGGGAGCTGGCCCCCCACACCTGCACACCTATATTTACCAACTCCAGGATTATACTATATTGGGAAAGGGGACATATACCTTGCCAGTACCATTGTCAATGACATTAAACTGGTGGACTGATTATTTACTGATGTGATGTTTTGCCAATTTGGTCTTGGTGGAATTACACAGGCCAAAATTAGTTCACTGCAAAATGAAGTACATCCATGTGAACAGTATTCTCTGTGTATTGCATCAACAAAAAAAGCCTCTGTGTGTGTGTTATTCACAAACACTGGGTGTGTGCCACCCAGAACACTTACCATTATCCACTGTAGAAGAGCTGCTTACATCAGCCGCCATGCACTCACCTGTATACACCCCTCAGACCTATCAGCCATGTGGCACATGCAGAAACTGTTATACAGACCTGTTACTTGTGTTCAGCTGTACCTGGGATATGACACAGTCAATGTGTCACCACAGTGCCACACCACTTGTAGGAAAGGAAAGCAGACCAACATCCTGCTGATACATAGACACCTAGAACACAAACAGAATACATTATGTAGACCACAATCAGTCAGTGTTAATAACAGCTGTAATGCATCTTGGCTGGACAGCTAAACACCCTGACGTGTAAGCATTAATCATTCCTGCTGACAACACGTTAAAACAGCATTACATTGCTAAGCCTTAGTACATCCACTCTGTGCATCAGATCCATATTAGCATGTCCCTGTATCGATGGTATGGATGACAGGGATGTGGCACAGCTATCATCATATGCACAGGGTGTGTTGTGGGTCTGCCAGAGGCCTAGATGGAGCCATTTGGTTGACATCATGTGTGTGGGTTAGGGGGTTCTTTATTAAATGGCCTGTGCAGATGTGTTGTTTAGGTATGGAGGTGCCCTAGCTGTGTTGTTGATTTGTGTGTGTATGTATGCATGCAGTTCTGCCATGTGGCTGCTCTATACAGGTGTATGTTGGACAGCTGCAGATCATACATGGCAGGGTGTACAGTTCACCATGTCTGGCCATGGGAACTGTGCCTGCCAGGGGTTGCATGGGCACTACCAGGCAGTATTCCAGATATGGTACTCTCCCCTGATGACGACAATTGTCCGCTGGATCCGTGTCCCTGTTGGGATCGGCTAGGACCACATGCACATGGCCTGCTGTGTTTTGGTGTGGACAGCACCCCTCCTGCAGTGCTGGTGCTGGTACTGCCACTACAGGAGCGGCCATGTGATGTTGCACATCCACATAGACCTCCACCTGTTGGTGTTGCTGACCTACATCCATGTGGCCGATGCTCTACTCCCACCACATGCTCTAACACAGACACCACACAGTCGAGAATTCCCACCATCTCACCCAACCGTCTATCCATGACCTCTGCAAAATAACGTTGGGTACCTGCAAGATCACGGATGTAGTCACATACAGCAGGAAGAGTAGCCCTCTGCAGCCTCAGACTATCTCTGGTGTAACATTCCATACATGTCTGTGCCTTCATGATGGCCTGAAATATCCATCTGGTGACTCCTGCTGTGGCACTTCTGCCAGGGGCATGATGGCCAGCAGCCCTCCTATGAGCACCCCTGTACATCTGCCTGTGTGGGACCTCACTGGTCATCTGGCAATGGCTGCTGTGTATAGACACACTTGACATAGTCACCACATTTTCCTGTCCCATGCCATCACCTGCCAACTGTCTCTCATCAATGGCCACTGGTGATGGGGTATGTATGGGCATTGTGACTGTGTTCAGGGATGGGGTGGATAAAAGTGGGATGTCAACCAATGGCACAGATTCAGCCCCTGACAACCCTGCTTGGGCCTCACAATGCCTATCATAATTGTCAGAGTCTGTATGGACACTAACATCAGTTTGCCTGCAGGAGGGACCCTGACCCACCTCGCCACCTTGTGAGAGGCAGAACAGAAATGTAAATTAAGACCTGTACATTATGGTTTACTTCTACAAACACACACACACACACACACACACACACTCACACACACATACACACACACACACACACACACACACACACACACACACACACACACACACACACACACACACACACTTACAGGTGAGGTGGAACAAAGATATTACACAGACCTCTCATTACCCGACAGTCAACATGCATGACATATGGCATTCAACAGCATGCATTGCAGCCATACTCAATCCTTTCTACCAACATTATACTTTTCTGTGATGCATGAGTTGTTTTAGTAGGTGATGCCCCTTCCCCTGGAAAACACTGCACCCATGTACACAGTATTGCTGTGCACCCGTACAGCACACTGGCATGTACTGTGCACCATACCTCACAAGTGTATACACCATTGCTGAATGCATATATGTGAGGCAGTTATGTCTGCTCTGTTACTCACAGCCCCTATGTGTTTGTCTGACACATACCTGGGATGATATGAGGACTGATGTCAATACTTAATGCCTGATCTTTGATTTGCAGATCTCATCATCAGCAGTGCATGTATGTACAATAAAATCCAGTTACACTGACAACCGTCAAAGCTGAATGTGGATATGAGGAGTCTACACACCCTTGTTGACATGCCAGCCTCTTCTATGATATGCAGTGGGGCCACAGTGCTGCATTTGTTAAAATTACACACACCTGATATGTGACATATGACCTGTGCAATCCAATGCAGTATCAAACAAATGTGTTAGTCATGCAGATGCTGAATAAGATGCATACAATATGTGGTTTGCATCAGTGTGCATACCCTTAACACAATGGTTTGTTGAAGCACCTGTTAAGTTAACTACAGCAGTCACTATTCCTGGAAGGGGTATACTAGCATGGCCCATCTTCACTTGCCATTATTTGGTCACTCTGCCCTAAAAATGTTCCCAAACTCTGCCAGATTGCAAGGTCAGCTCATGTGCACATCCCTTGGAAGTCACACAGTGGCTTCACTATTGCTGTAGAGTCAGGGTTATGTCTAGCACAATTCATAACCTCGACTGTGTTCAGATACAGCCATTATTAGTGATCTTTGGATGTATGCTTCAGTTCACTGTTGTGTTTCAAGCTGACACCCCTCCCCATTCTCAGCCTTATTGCAGATGTTTGACAACTATGGGCCACACATGAGTGTTATTTTGCAATGTTCCAAATTCCAAACACCATGTCTACTCGCCTAGTTCCAGCTAATGACAAGCAAATCTAAAGGTGTACACTGCCACCAGCAAGCTAAAACTTGGGGATGGTGGCCCTGAGGTGGAGTGAGGTGATGCTTCTGCACCACACATATCTTTATGAATAGTGTCTGTAGGTTTGAGCCTTGGTCTCATGGCGCCATTACACATTGCAACACATGCCTTTGGGAGACTTGATGTTATGCTTATGCTACCTGTAGAGAGCCCTGAATGATGTTTCATGCGGGACAACTCTTCCATCTGATTACCCTAAACCATAGGTCACAATTATGCAGAATCCAGGCAATTGTCAACACAGGTACTGCACAGGCAGTACTTGCTAGACATTCCTGCAAGTCCCTTAGTGTTGCTGCATGTTTCTGGGCAACCTCCATGACCAGTTTGCCACATTTTGTCATCTGTTTTGGATGGGCATCTGTTTATTTTCTACATCAGTGTTGTCCCATACTTTATACACACATACATGACTGCACTGTTTGCCATGGTCTATGCAATGGTGAGGTAAGGCTACTTTTCCAACTCCTGAGTGCTACTTTTCAGCTATGGGATCCATTTCATGATTTGTAAGATGTGTGCAAGCCATAGCTGCCTCTGTTGCAGGTGAGTTGGCAAATGTCATGGACATTCTTCTTGGACAGCAGACCATTACTTGGTGTGACATTGAGGCCCTGTACTTGATGACAGGTGTGTACTCAAGAAGAGTGAATGCTGTCAGTACATCACAAGCTGCTTCCACAATATGTTTTTTGGAGTGTTTGCACACATATGCTTCCAGTGTATGTTAAGGTTTGTACTCCCCATATTTGTTGTCCTAACATAGGATTCCATGTTACACATTCACTGCTCATGTTAGGATCACATTACAAGTTGTAAAAGGTATGGAATGTGGTATTGTGGTTTGACATTGTTTATATCAGGAACAGTTGCCATTGTAATAGTGGTGTATACACTGTTGTAGCCACTGTATAAGGGTAATGTTTCAGACATGTCCCTACTGTAGGCCATTTGTCCCACCATTATGTTCATCTCTGTCCACACATCTTGCACTGACCAGTTGTTAGGCATACTGCAGGACTCTTACATACCCTTGGGTGGCCTAATGGTTAAGGTGTTTGCCTTGCAAACACAATGTTCAGGGTTTGAGTCTCACAAGAGATAATTGGCTAGGCGTAAAATCACTCGCAAGGGCAGTTAGCTTAGTACTAATCTATGAACTATGAACTATGAACTCTATGAACTTCAGATATCCCATCATGGTGACCACTGTAATGCAGTGCAGTTAACACCAACAAAAAGTGAACATGTACAGCATGCATTATGGGTAGGTGTGTTAAATGTGTGCATGGCAATAGCATGGCCATAAGATGGCCAGTGTATTACCAAACCTGAACAAAACAACTCCATACTCACCAGCTACAGGCTGCTGCCCCAGTTGTATACCAGAGGGACCTAAATAGAAGTAATGTCAGTAGCCATACCTGTGGCATTGCTACAGGGTAAAAGCAGCATTTCAGCACATCAACAGTGCAGACTCACAATACTAGAGACTATGCATTTCTGTTCATTACTACACTGCAGCAACAGACTATTTTATCTGACATATGCATGTAGATACTTTACAGATGAAAATGGATAAGCAACAGTGCTCCAGTAATGTGCCCTGGGGCCTTACCTGCATACTCCTCGTCCATTGTGTGGGTAGCACCCATTTCCACAATGCTGTCTTTAGCCTCCTGGCTTGTCTGGTGGGCGGGGGCCCGAAGGCTGGTGAGGGGCTCCTCAGCATGCCTCAGTGGGGGATGGATGGCTTGACTCCCCCCACCTGTAGCTAGCTGATCCCTCCTAACTGCAGCAGCACGCTGACGGGCATGGCGGATTAGATCAGTGCATCAATGCCGCACCTGTTCATAATTTCAGTTGTGCAGGCTGACATCATTTATCTGTAGACAAGCTCGTTCCACAGGGTGGTCCTCTCCTACAGATCCTGAGCCCTGCGGCTGAATAGTATGG
Source organism: Protopterus annectens (assembly GCF_019279795.1). NCBI lineage: Eukaryota > Metazoa > Chordata > Ceratodontiformes > Protopteridae > Protopterus > Protopterus annectens. The sequence continues at coordinate 1,168,899,262 of NC_056728.1, read as the reverse complement.
CATGATGCTGGATGAGGAATTGGATGATTGTGTCATTTTCAAGGTTCGTGAACACTGGCAAATGTTCCTGGGGCATTGTACCTGGAAGACATAAATAGGAAAAAAGGTCACAGGACCTCATATGGTTGTCCATGTGCACATCAACAGTGGATATTTCTTGCAAATAATCCAGACTATACCATAACACTGTAAGCTATTATGGCTTAGGCATCTTGCATTACACTCCTGGCCCTCACCTGTCCAATTCCCCCAATGTTGGACACTTAATGGCATAATCCACTATTCTCCATTCATTTCTGTGTAGAGGGATGACAGTGGCCATCTTCTATGTGGATGGTGTGTGGATGGTGACATGTCTGTGTTTGACTGTAGTGTGTGATGGAACTGTGAGCACATGCCTGAGTTCATGTAGGAGGCAAACAGTGATGTTTCCATGCCCCACAGAGACTTGCTGTTGTTGCCATAAGTCGGCATTATGTCCATGCTCACCACTGATGCGGGCAGGAGTGTGGTTGATGTGCATATCTCCCTCAACTAATGCTGTGGACAGGGTGCCACTGTTCCCGCCTATCCTGTCTGATGCAGGTTGCCTGTATCCATGGCATGTCTGTATGAGGTGTGCTTTACCCCCAGTGCAGGTTGATTTGTGTTACTGCCTGTGAGACTGCGTACATATGTGGAGACATGGTTGCAATTGGCCTTGGTGGTTTGGATATGTCTGATTTCTAGTCATAGTCAGCCTTACAGGAAGTTACCTGTACCTGCGAACCTACATGCTTTCCTCAGATAGAGGTGCACTTGCTTCCAAGTTGTGGTCTGCAGCTATGTGTCCCTGTACAGCCACTATAGCAACCTATTATGTGCTTTGTATCTTGCTGCGTTGGTGGAGGCTGGTTGTACAGGTCAGGTATTGCTGATTCCATATAGCTACAGTAGATATAAAGTATACACATCCCTGTTACAATGCATGGTACTTGTGCAATTGGAACATGACCCCACAAAAGTACGTCATCACAATCCCCACCTGTGATGTGTCCCATAGCCTGTTCAGTTTAATAGAGAACATAAGAACCTGTCCTGTGAAAACATATGGGAATTAATACTCAGTACAGTAACCCTGTTGAATGTGTGTGCATACCCTTACACTGATATGTTGTGTAAACACCTGCTGAGATGATTTCAGCATCCATTTCTCTTGGTTTGTACTCTAATGTGATATCACATCTTCACTTGGCAATGTTTTCTCACTTTCTATGAAACAGCTTTGTTTCTTTTTCAGTATAATTGTACAGGTTATGGATCACATTTGAGGTGAGAAACTTTTTGACATGACTTTCTGTGGTCTCATTGGCATACAGCACACAGACCTGGCATTCCAACTGGGGTGTGTACACTTTGATATCCAGTGTATATGGGTGTTGATATAGCTGTTAGTGGTAGGCATGGACAGTGGGTCATAACACAGTTGTACACTTCTCTGATTACTACCTGATAAGCATGCCTATTGTAGTACCCATATCAGTGTCATGGCAATGCAACAATCAGTAGCAGTACACATTTTATTTTGTTGTATGCAGGGACAGTGCTATTACACACATGTGCAACATGCACATCCTATTTTCCGGACTGCTTGTGACCCATGCTATTACGTCTGTGCCTTTCAACTGAACAAACACATACATACACATGCTCAGGGGATACCTGGTATACATTTGTGTTTTATGTAAGTATGGCACACTGTATTTACAGTCTTGCAGCTCAATCATACATCTCAACCTGTTATACCAGGACTTCTGGGCATTAGTCCACATCACTGGGTGACAAAACAGGGAAATCAGTTTTGATAAATTATTAATATAGCTGCCATAACACAAATATATGTGCAAGTGACTACAGATATCTGTCACAACTGTCAACATTGTACAGCAGAACACTGTACAGTTGAATGTTATTAATTCAATATATCACTTGCAGTTTAACACACACACATCTGCAACAGTGCTTTACTATGCTCATGCCCTATATAGGTATCCTAGATTTACAATACAAACATGTATAACACTCATATTCACAGGAAACATGTGGATATGGGCAACATTCCATTAACTGGCCTAGCAGTGGCACAGGCACGACTGTTTGACAGACACTCTAGTGGTTGCCATCTGTGAGCTGTTCTTTCCCAGGGTGTGTCAGGCTCCTCAGCTGTGACCCAACCTGTCCACCTCTTAGAGCTTCACATGTGGACAAAACCTAACATTAGGTGCAGATATATAGGGACAGATCAGATCGTAGATATGCCTATTACAAATCTATGAAGTTTGTAGCATGATACATTTTGCATTACCATGACTGTTCTGAAGGTGGTGGGATATGAAACCCATGTATCTGTCATGACTTCATTACTTCCACCTTTAGCTATTTGCCAGACTAATACAGATGTTTAGAGGAACAAAACAAACACTATGATGGCTAAATCTTGACATTATGTGAAGATCTGCACAGTTGGCAGGTATGGCCCACTGCAGACAGAGCCAGATGCTGAGTCCATAGCATTTGTTCAGCAGAACATCATTACAGCAGGTATTGATGGCACATATATATCTTTCATAATCATCTATCCCATTATTACAGACCAAGTACTACATTGAGTTACATGCTTACATGTTTCACATACCTGGTTTATTTTTAGGTTCCTTCTGTGTACAAGTTGTCTTCTTGTTTCTTATTTTTTTTTTAGGTTTTATTTATGTGGTTTCTAATTTTTTTGGTCTCTCTCTCTCTCTCTCTCTCTCTCTCTCTCTCTCTCTCCACTACTGGGATCAAGCTGGTTTTAACAGGTTAAAGCATGGCTTTTGTAGGTGATGCTCGTGTTCAGGTGATGGCCTCTGCACCAATTGCTGTTCCCCACTTGCTAACTACATGCAGGCAGCTGTGTAGTTCTTCCAATATACAATGTCATAGCAACCCACTACTATAAATAACTACATCATGTGGGTGTTCTCCCTTTACCTTTCTTGTATGGAAGGCATCCTTCATGTGTGGGGGGGAGCAATGTTACAGCCAGCAGGTAGGAATACCTCTTACAACAAGACTTGTGGACACAGGCCAACTACATGTTTGTATAAGGTTCCAGACCTAGGGACAGTGTGTGAGTATTGCTGTTATATGCATTGAACACTGCTAGTTTTACAGTGGTTGTGTGTACATGCTAGGTATGCATGGAATGCAATCTGCTGCACAGCTTTCAACTGTAGGGCTATCCACATGATGGCTAGAGGATTGGCTGTTATGTTTTGTCTCTTCCCCACACAGGTCTTGTCCCTGACATATCAATGGCATTCTCTCTGTTGATTGCTATCAGTACATGGCAACATCCATTTGTTTTTCTGACTTCATATTCCTCAGTAAGGGTAAGTTGCAACTAATCCTGTAACACCAACAACTTTCACAGTGTATAACAGCAATATTTCAAACATGGCCCTGTGTTTCAGCCTCTGTCCTCCACTTATATACCAGGCTTTGTCCAGATGTCATGCAGTAAGAGGTTGATAGATATGGTTTATCATTATTTAGTGCTGACATTTAGTGCTGACATTCCCATTATCATTCCAGTGATGTTGTGGACTCCCATACAAGTTGTGGGGGAAGGGTCCATATATATGAGGGCTACAGCTGGACAACATGTGTGACCCTGTACAGTCAGGAGTTCAGTGTATAGAGAACACTGTTATATGCCCTTGTAAGACATTTTATGGGGGAGAGGTATTAAATGTTTTAACCTAGGCTGTAACAACATGTGAGGAATATCAGTAATAAGAAACATAAAGGTATAGGGCTGTACATTTTCCTACATTTCATCATGAGAACAGTGGCAGCTAGAGCTTACTGTCTTACACACAGTTCTGTTTGTCAGTATGATAGTAATGTTTTAAGTTAAGCAATGTAACGGATGCATTTACATTGTGACAATTGATAATTTTCCTCCTAGGGGGTTGACTACAGAGTGTAATTGGAGTCTGTTAAACTACATCTGTAATTATGTGTTGATTGATTCTTGTCTTCAACGCAAGTGTGTTTTTTTACTGTTGTAGTACTTGAAGGCTTTAGCCTAGACAGCAAAGTATGTTATTTTTTGCAGATTACTGTATCATGTGTTTTCTTTGAGAGTTGCATTAATCAGTTATTATGTATTTCAAACCCCTAAATGCTGTAAGAAATGGCATAAACAACTGAAATAGTACACAAATAAACATTTATATGTATGCAAACTGTGTGGTGTCATGTCCTGTGCATTGTGTGTGGGTATATGTCTCATGCAATAATTTTCATTTGTAGGAAAGAATCATATATATATATATATATATATATATATATATATATATATATATATATATATATATATATATATATAAATACATTTTCCCTACTGTTGAATGACTTTCCTGCATGATATGTTTGAGAAAACATCAAACAAATCTACAGCTCAGATGGCTTAGTGGTAAATTGCTGTGGCTGTGGTGTGCAGGGACCTGGGTTTGAGACCTGCAAGGGCTGATTATTTTGTTGCTGGGTAGAACAAGGGCTTTTGGATACAGAGTGATTAAGACAATTTTAAGTAATTGTAAGCATTTTTGTGTAGCGGTAAGCAATCCTAACTTCTGGTTAAATAAGCTTACAGTTAGCCTTAAAAGTGCTTAATCTGTGTAGGCATCTCTTAGCACCATGCAAACAGGCTTAGTCCTGCTTACTACTGCTTAAAAGAGTGTACTCCCGCTTACCCCCATGCTAATTTCTTTAAAAGAAAAAAAGGGGATGATAGTAAAGTGGTGAAAAAGGTTGAATGCAGAGGGAAAGACAATAAGGAAAGTAGCTAGGAATGTGCAGGATGGGTGTAGGGAAGGTCCATAGCTGTCCATTTCTTATACAGCAACAACTGTGCATATATACTGAATTTGGGGGTAGATTTGGACACTCAAACCCCTGAGAGATGGGTGAGGACAACAATAATGTATTGTGAAGCCATTTAGACCAGATTACATATGTCCAATGGTCAAGTGTGAGAAACGGACAGATATGAATGGGGCAGAATTATTTTTTGGGAAAAAGATTGTAATTTTTTTTTAAGGTGAGAGTGGGATGTTGGGGAAGGATAGTAGGTATATTTGGGGAGGTAGGTTGGGTAGGAAGACAGACAGGACAGCATACAGGGGTGGTATATGACACATGTGGAGGGTAAACACCTTGGACGGGGAGGGGTGTTTGGAAATCGGAAGCCCATGAGTCCCCAAATGGAAACAGTGGGACTGAGGTCTCCACCCATGGGCAGTCACCACTGCATCTTCACGGCCCCGAAGGTGACTGTGCTGGGGACTGTGCAAGAGGGGCAGGCTGACCCTCTAATTGCACCACGTGGCCCTCAAGCTGGTGTAGCACGTCTCCAAATACCTTCCGGAGATCTCTATGCACCAAATCCTGGACCTAGCTTCGGGTGATGATATTCTGTCCATGCCCACTCCCACAGGCAGTTCCACCCAAAGGTGGTGCAGGACCAGCAGACGAGGAGGTCCTGGGGTGGGTCCCAGACATGCTGGGCCCCTGTGCCATGGCCAGATGAGGTGGGAGAGGTGGGTCCACTAGGACCGGCCTTCCCAAACCTGCTATGGTGTTGCAGTTTTAGAACATATGTGGGTTAGTGTTAGTCAATACAGTCCAGGATTAGTTATAATAGCATGCATAGATATTCCCATTAACCCAAAACAACAGATTTGGAACAGTTGCATAGCAAACAGAACACATGCATATATGGAACCACAGTGGCCATTACAATGGCATGCAGGTTACATTGATAGCAACAGGCCACCAATGATAGTATTTCAATATAGAACATTAATAGAAACACATTGTAATATTTGTTGAACAATAGGACATATGTCCCAACAGTAGGTTTGGTGTAAAACATACCCATTGATTTGTGTGCTTAGATTATTGTTACAGATATGGTGGGGGGAAATGTCAGTTAAGAACTTGTATATCCTTGCAGTACTCACAACTTTAATGATCACTGCTCTTATCATTACTCTACAGGTATTATTACAATATTCTATGGCCTTCGTTTGGGCAGTGGTATGTTTGTACACAGTGTATACTTCAGCTGTCTTATAGCTACATTCTACTTCTCTTACCTAATAGACCTGTGGCGGGTATGTTTGTTAACACTACCTGACTGTTTCTACACATATTTCCAGATTCCTATTTATGCATACAGCTTATTACCACTCCCGGGATTCAAACCATGGTTGTGTGTGCTAAAAATACAACAATTTGTGTTTCATCAGAGTGAGCTATTTAGAAAGTGCTGTCTCTTCCTTCAGTGTTTTCTGTCTAAGTCTCTCTTGGTTGTATAATCTGACCTTGTAATTACAACATTCTTATACAGACATTCCTAAACATATATTTTATGTAGCACAGTGTGAGAAAAAGTTGACACAACAGTGCTATTCACATACCAGATCTTGGTGAATGCAACATGTGAGGCCATACAATACCAGAGTAAGCACAACCAGTCCAGGATTTAGAACTTTATTGCCAGACAGTTACACTTTTATTTAAATATGACCTGTATGAGACTATTACTGTCATATTGTCTGGTTTATTCAGTACAAACCATACACATTTTTATACTGCCAGGTAACATTTTATTCCTTTATATTTATTTGGTATGACTACTACAAGCAGGATTGTTACTCACCAGCCCCGCAACACAGCCTTTGCAACCTGCTGGCATGGGCTTCCTGGTTCACAGCCCACTCAGCTGCAGCTGTAATGAAAATAGAGAAACATTTATGCATACCTATCCATCACATACACAGGCTGGACTTTGGTAAACAATTATTGCTATGAATACTTACACACTGCTTGGATATCTCCCCTGTCACTTGCTTCTTGGACCCACTGTTCCAAGAGCTCCCTCTTCCTCCGTTTCAAGTCGGCATAGTGGTGCCAGACCTGCTCACCAGTCTGAGGGATACCAGTGGCACTGGTGAGATTACGGGCGAGACTTTCCCAGGCTTCCTCTTTATATTGGGAGCCCTGGTACTGGTCCTGCAGCAGTCTCATGTCATGTTTTTTTATCAGGAGTCCTACCATGACCTTGAACTCCTGTATGCCCCAGCGCTGCACCCAAAAGCGCATGCCCTCTCCAACATCTGCCATACTGCCTACAGTGGAGAGCTACAACCAGTTATGAGCTGTATTCCCACCTGTGGGGTTTAAATACAGCCAATTTCCTGCCCTTTGCCATGATTGGATGGTTTTGAAAATGCTGAGCTAAGCTAAGCTACGGCCAGACCTGCTTAGCTAAAGCTGGCAGTGCTTAAAGGGGCAGTATGCACACAATGCTTACACCCGGCCAACATAGCTGTGCAATACTTAGCATTGCTTATGTTTTATTATATTGGTCTACCACTTGTATGGGATTGATTCATTATTCATTGCATAATATAGATTTATTTACCTTCCCTGACATCCCCCAATGTGCTGTTATTAATGTATTCTTGTGTGACTATACTGTATGGGGCACTTGTGTTTATATGGGGGTTTCACTACTTTATTACACTGACACCTCACATCTGGAACAAATACACTACTCTGGTTGAGAAAAATCAGTTACTTCTTACATAAATATACAAAAAGTTGGAAGAAGGGACTGGATATATATCCATTTTTTCAGCGGAGGCCCGGGAGAAAAGCTCCACATTGACAGTAGGTTTTAAATTTTAATGTTTACACATGCAAACTGGAAATGGCTTTGGTGTGCCTTGAATGACTACATACAAGGTATACACTCTAACTGCTACACTATTGCACTTATGCTTATGCTGTATGTCTATTGCTTTTTAACTTATCATGCTGTTTCAGCTGGGCTAAGCGTACCTAAGCAACAGGCACACCCACGCAGCTATGCTTAAACTTTATTGCATATATAAAATATTTTTTTATTTGTTGTGTTTTTTTATTTGTACCCTTCAGAATATCCATGCTAGTGCTGAACCTGTTATTCTATCAATTTTCTACTTTGTAGGGACGATTGTCCCTTATGGCTTTGTCCACATTCCTTACTCTGACGGGTTGGGAGGTGTGCACTATGTGCTTATGCTAAACCTGTTATTCTATAGAGTTTATGGCTTTTGTGGGATGATTGTCCCTTATGGCTTTGTACAGATTGCTTACTGTGATGGGTTGGGAGGTGTGTGCTATGTGCTTATGCTAAATCTGTTATTCTATCGAGTTTATGGCTTTGTGGGATGATTGTCCCTTATGGCTTTGTACAGATTGCTTACTCTGATGGGTTGGGAGGTGTGTACTATGTGCTTATTCAAAGCTATGGAACGCATCATCATGGACCTAATAAACAAGGATATAGGGAATCTCCAAACTCTGGATCCCACACAGTTTGGTTTTGTGAAGGGTAGATCATGCCTGCTCAACTTGGCCGACTTCTTTGAGTCAGTCACCAGAGCTGTGGATGAAGGCAAGGTGGTTCATACAGCCTTCCTTGATCTGGTCAAGGCTTTTGATACCATCCCCCACTCAGAAATCATAGAAAAACTCACTAAGCTTGGCATCAACCCCTATATCACTAGGTGGGTTGCAAACTGGCTCACAGATAGAACCCATAGTGTGAAAGTAGTTGACTCCAAGTCAGACTGCCAGTTAGTCACAAGTGGGGTCCCACAGGGTTCGGTCCTGGGTCCTCTCCTGTTTGGTATCTACTTCTTTGAAGTCCAGGCCAACACAAAGGGACTCTGGCTGACAAAGTTTGCAGACGATTGCAAGCTAGGAGCTATTATTAACTCCCCAAGTGATGTTGACAGGCTACAGAATGGCCTTACTGTGACCAACAACTGGTGTCAAAACCATGGCCTTAAGCTCAATGCCAAAAAAATGTGTTGTCATCCCCTTTGGGAAAAACCTGGTTCCCATGAATTGCCACATTGATGGTAGTCCACTGAACACAGAAGATGTTGTAAGAGATCTGGGAACACAGGTTGACAGCAACCACTCTTTTGATCGCCAGATAGCTACTGTGGTCAGAAAGTCCTTCTATGTGGCACATCTCATTACTAAGAGTTTTGCATCCAGGAAGAAAGAGGTCATTGTCTCCCTCTACTCTTCCCTCATTAGGCCAATCATTCGGTACAATTTCCCATTTGGCATGTACCTCACTAGACACCTGCAACAAGTGGAGTGCAGGCAAAAGTACCTCAAAAAGAGGATCAGAGGCCTTAAGCACTTGTCCTATATGGACAGACTCAAAAAACTCCAACTATTCTCTGTCTCATATCGCCTACTTAGAGGCAATTTCTGCTTGACTTACAAAGTCATGTCTGGTGCAGCTCTGTTAGAAATGGTACATCTAAAGAAATCCAAATCCCTCTGCACCACACACTCCAGAGACCTCAACCTCAATACCACAATTAACAGAACATTCTGGAGAGACAGGTTCATAACCCAGATACTGCCCATACTGTGGAATAGACTTCCCATACATGTCAAGCAGAGAACCTCGCTGAACCTCTTCAAGAGGAATCTTGATGAGTGGATGAGAAACAGAAAATTCATCTCGGGGATAACACCAGTGGCTCTATTCGACAGAGGCACCTGGAACTAAGGTCGGGTGGCACTATGCCAGGGTAATCCTATGGCAAGGCTTGTAAAGGCCCCAGGGCCATTAGCCTAGTGCACACATTTGAACCTATGGTATACACCGATTTTTATAAATCATTTAATGAACATGAAGCATCCTTCTTGTTTTACTATCTAATCTATCCAACACATTTTGGGGCCAGTCAGTCACTCCAAAACTGTAAGTTAGGACAGGAAGAGCAAATTGGTTTATAGCTTGGATTTTGTTCCTAGATGTCGTTGCTGTTTTCAGGATTAATTTAAGTCTTCTGAAGTATGTACCTTTCTATGTTTTACTCACATTTGTTCATGTTTTATTGTTGATCCTTCATCAATTCCCAAATATTTATACACTCCCTCTTGCTTAAGTTCTTTTACATCATATTCTTGTCCCAAACTGATGTTTCTCTAGTGCTTCACTTTTCCTGCTTTAAAGATTGCTTTAGCACATTTCTCAAGACCAAATGACATTTTTATATCATCTGAAAAAGTTTTGACAACCTGCAGCTGTGCTTTCAGTTCCTCGTCTGATGAGCTGTACAGTTTTGAATCATTGGCAAAGAGAAGATGAGAAGTCTTTACAACTTTGTTTTCTAGGAGCCAAATTGTATCCATGGCCTAAGCTGTTAAGTAAATGGCTTAATGGGTTAATGGCAAGGCAGAATAGCAATGGTGACAGAGAGTCACCCTGAAATATCCCCCTTTGAATTTTTATCCCTGGGGTAATAATCTGTCCTTTATCATGGCTTAATTGCAAAGTGGTCTGCCACTGTTTCATGGTCACTGCAATGTAGTCAATCAGTATAGGGTGTATCTCATACATTGTTAAGCACTCTTTTATCCATGAATGTGTGGGATACTATCAAATGCTTTTTTTTATAGTCAATCCATGCCATACTTAAATTATTCCCCTTTTTACAGTTCTCCAGTATGACTTTATTTAACAACAAATGATCCTTTGTTCCATATGACTTTCTTTTATTGCCTTTTTGTTCTACTGCCATAATTGAGTTTTCTTCTAAATGACTATATACTCTGTCACCATCAATTCCTGTGTATAGTTTATATGTCTTCGGAAGGCAAGTTATTAGTCTATACTCCAGGTTCACTCTTAAGTAGGAGCATTGTTTTGCCTTTTGTTAGCCAGTTTGTGTCGTTTTGGGGTGTGCATATAAATAGTTATTACTCATGGCTAAATCTTCATGCAAAGATGTTAATACTTTTAACCAAAAGTTAGGTACTGCATCTGGGCCTTGGGGTTTTCCAACTAGAGGTTTTTCTTAACTTTGTTTCAATCTCTCTGGCTGTTACAACATCCCATTTTATATCCTGCACCTTTAAACTTCTTATTCTTTCTTTTACTTCTATCCATTTAGCATCTTTGTTATGTTCCACAGGATCTTCATAGATATTTTTCCAAAATGTATCTATTTCCTCTTTTTTGTCAGTCTTTCAATTCCTGTTACCTTGTTTCCCAATTCTCTGCAAAACTTCAATAAATTGCTTATTTTGTACTTCTCCTTTATATTTATCTGTGTATCTTCTAAGTTTTTCCGCATGTGTGAAATTTTTAGTTTGTTATTTGCAATAGTGCATGATAGATCCTGGTCTGTTCTAATACTGTGTATTGCTTTTATCACAGCTATCTTTCTTAGTATTTTTGTTAATCTATTCCCTCTTCTATACTCTTCTAAGGGTGACACTTCTTATCTTAATTGCTTTATAGTTTTCTCTATTTGATACTTCCATGATGGTATTCAATTTCTCCCCTTCCTTTCCCTCGCTATGCTGTGTTCTTGTGGTAGAACTTTTTTTTCAGTTATTAATTTAGCAGCACAGTAATATATCCTGTTTACTTCTGTTATATCACATGTATCTCTATGGACAGTCCTAATTACTGCATTCATTTGTTTTATCAGACTTCTGACTTTTGGAGTATTATCGACCCTCTGCCATGTAATTCTCTCATTGATCTTAATATATCTATCCACTGCAGGCAAGACTTGGTACTGCAGGCAGTACATGGGGGAACCCTGACTACCTGCAGGAGGCAAGTTGTATACAGGTATAGAGTTGGTCTGCTACTGTGGGCAAACCATTGATGGGATGTCATGGATAAACATATGTGCAATAAGCCTGCATGCAAGTCATCTGCAAATTTCAGTGGGGACAGCACGCACAGCTAAAATACTTAAACATAGCTATTAGTGCTTGATGGGCTAGTGCTTTCATATGCCCATCCCAGTCCTTGGTTTGGTCAGAATGAGTGCATGACAGCTATGGTACCTGTCATGCATGCATTCTCCCATTGCCATACAAGTGGCACTGTTGAACAGGACAGCCACATGACCATGCAGTTTCACCTGTATTACAACTCTGCAGCTGCAGGCAGGGAGGCTCCCACAGTGCATGTGCTACTGTACAGGAGGAGTTGAGGTAGCTGACAATTTCAGCCTGATTTAGCAGATCTGCTGAGTCCTTGAGCAGGATCATTCTCCACAAGGAATAGGCAATGATATTTATTGCAGTCGCATATTACAAAATCTCATTACCCACTCCTTGCTTAGCGGGACTCCCATACAGGGGTCTATATTAGACCAGCGAAGTCCGAAAACAGTGAATCCCAGTTGGGCGACACCAACTGTGCAAAAAACAGAAATATCAAATCCAAAAAAAAAACCTGACACAGGCAAACTGTGATAAAGTGTTTTATGCAGGGGGGCAAGCCCCCTGCACCCCCCACACCACTGCTACTTAAGTATACTAACTCCGAGATCACACTACATTGAAGTAAAGGGAAGGATTCCCTACAGTGATCTCTGTTCATTCTTGTGATATTTCCTGTTTTCTCACATTTGGTGTCACCCAAATGGTGTTTGTTCATAGCGGACTTCGGTGTTCTAATATAGACCCCCCCCCCATACAGTCAGTACCTTAGTGGTGCCTACCCTGCTATGTAGGGAAGATGTCATGGCCAGGAGCAGAGAGACACTTTAGGATCAGGTTACCAAAACAGGATGGCAGGGCCTCATCCCTAGAGTACTGAAACTTTTTGGCATCTAGCCAATCTATGTCAGCAGAATTTGACTGTGTTACCTGTATGGAAACTAAAGCTACCCCACTAAAAATAAAGCTGTGGCGGTAAGGAGAGAAAATGTACAAGGGATTGATGCTTTTCACAGCCAGGTTCCCTCTGCAGAATCCATATTAGCAGATGTTTGGCTGGATAAACTGTACTGTAGTCTCAAGCAGGCAGCAATCACTGAGATTCTGTGCAGATTATGCCTTAGAGATACTGAAATGTACCAGTTAATGCCTCTGTCACTGGGCCCTGTATGCTCCTTACCTCTTGCCCATGTAGTACAGAACACTGAAACTAAATATAGTGTATTTTTATTAGACTGATAACTAAAAACATGGCAGAGGCTGAATCATTGAATAATTTTGACAGACTCAATTTTGATATATCTAGAAGGCACTGAATGCAGAGCAACAATGCTTTACATCAGGAAAGTAATTTCAGAAAAAATGTAATCGATTTTTTTGAGTGATCTTGCTAGTAAACCAGAAAAAATTGGAATTGAGGATTGCTTTCATTCCAGCTTGATATTTGGCACAGTACTGCACAAAAAGTTAATGATTATTTTATAGAGTCTTGGAGTGGGGTGTAAAATAGTAATAGTGCTATGTTTCTGAATTGCACTCTAGTTAAGACGAGTGTTGTCGGACATTATGGCAGTATTTCTTTCCGTAACAGCCCATGCATTGTGTTGAAAAGGCAGACACTCACACATACACACACACACACACACACACACACACACACACACACACACACACACACACACACACACACACACACACACACACACACACACTCATGTAGCTTCAGTCATTCCCTAACAGACATGCACACACATGTCCAAACACACACACACACACACACACACACACACACACACACACACACACACACACACACACATATATATATATATATATATATATATATATATATATTAACAAACTCCATCCCCTAACTTTGCTGAACTAGCCTGCACCTCATCTACTTCCATAAGAGTGAATGGGTACCTGCCATCTTTTGTTGGAATTCATTTTTTCCACCAACAATGATATTTTACAGTGTACATCAGGAGCTGCTGGCATTTCTAGGGGAGAACATGTGGTTAATTAGCATTAGTAACCCCCCCCCCAATTATTGCATTAGTATGCGGCTCTACCAGTGAGGCTGCCTCCATGCTGAGCCCTGTACTAGTGAGAAATCTCAAAGGTATGGCAGCCTAAAAATTTGAAAAGTGTAGCATGAAAGGGAAAACTCCCTTGTTAAGGCTCTCTCCACCCAGTAAGCCTTTCTGAATCCCAGCTATAGTTCATTCAGATGAAATGATTGTAAAAAGTTAGTACTTAAAAAGACTGTAAAAAGTAGGTACTCTATGGTGGATTATAATAGGGGGAATTGGAGTGCCACTCAGGGTCCTTAGCTGTAGAGGGGCCCATGGCCACCCACTCAGTATCTAATTTTGTTAGATAAAGTTTAGTTATGTTTAGCACTGCTAACTCATTTTAGTTAACTTATGTACTGAATTTAAGTGTTTACCATAACAACTGAGGTTAAATGCCAGTACTAGTCCAGGTATTAATGATTGCTGTTCCCTAATGCCTATTTTGAAAAACAAATCCACTATTTTAACATGACTGTTTTAGTTCCAGATTTTTAATTATACTGGACCTTTAAGTAGTGATGATGTCCCTAATTTTAATTGATGGGAGGTGTTGTTTTTTCACTATTTAAACTACTTGTAATTCTGTTAAGTTGTTCTGATCACTATTTAAACTACTTGTAATTCTGTTAAGTTGTTCTGATGAAGCCCTGAATTTTTATGGAGGAATGCGCTTGACTGGAGTTTTTTACTTTTGTATTGAGTTTTTATCTGTGAAGTACATTAAATTTGTTCTACTACAGGTTGTTTTCTGGGCAATTCTTTACAAGGTATTGTGTTTTTTACTAGTAAAACATAGTTAACAGCGCTCTATAGTTACAAGTAAAACTTAATTAACAGCACTTTGTAGTTACAAGTAAAGCATAGTTAACAGCGCTCTATAGTTACTAGTAAAAAATAGTTAACAGTGCTCTATAGTTACTAGTAAAACATAATTAACAGTGCTCTATAATTACTAGTAAAACATAGTTAACAGTGCTCTATAGTTACTAGTAAAGCATAGTTAACAGTGCTCTATAGTTACTAGTAAACCATAGTCAAAAGTGCTCTATAGTTACTAGTAAAACATAGTTAACAGCACTCTATAGTTACTAGTAAAACATAGTTAACAGCGCTCTATAATTACTAGTAAAACATAAGTAACAGCACTCTATAGTTACTAGCAAAGCATACTTAACAGTGCTCTATAGTTACTAGTAAAACATAATTAACAGCACTCTATAGTTATTAGTAAAGCATAGTTAAATAAGTATGGCTATTGCATCTAAGTGTATTAGATTTCCATGGCAAAGTATCCCTTCATTTGGCCCTTTGTACTTTTCTGTGTGAATAAAAATAAAGTGAGAATTCCAACCAGACACTGGAGTTTCATACTTTTTAATGGACCTCAGAATGTGTCAGTAAATTGCCTATGGACACTCCTTGCTGTCAAAAGGCACCAGATGACACATAAGCACTATGAGCATGCAAGTGTATTTTTAAAAACTTAATTTACCAAACAATAATGCATCCAGTGTATAACCTGCCACCTCACTAAGAATAAACACCAGTCCAGTTCATGTAAAAACTGAAATGGAAGGTTTTAACAATGTTCTGTTTCAGACCTTTGCACTTGATCTTTAAATGACACTGCAAATAGTTTCCCCGTATACTCATGGTACTTGCCATCTACATCTGTAGAGTGGGACAGTGATGCTGTCCCAGTGGGGGGCACTTTATTTATTAATTTTATATCTATCTATTTGATGTGTTCATAGTAAATAAATATTTCTTTAATATAAAAATGAATAAATGAATAAACAGACCACAGTGGTCCTATCCAAAGCAGCCACAGTTGTCTACATTTTACCTTCCCATAAATCTTTGGGACAGTAAAGACTAGAAAGCTGCAATAATATTAACTGGTGAAGTGGATGGTTTCTCTTGTCTGGACTCCTGAGTTAAAAGAAAGGCAGCATTACTTTTTTTTGAGAAATGCAGTCACTAAATAAGGAGAGGGAGACTGACTGTAGATGAAAGTAACTTCCTAGCTTATAGTTTGCTCAGTTTAAGATCTGGCTTTATAAGATCAGTGGCATTTGTCATTTGTGTGAAATAAGTTGGAATATTTATTCTCCACCTATTTTATATGTGAAATGAAGTTGAAACTGTTCCTGATTTCACAAAATGTCCTTGGATTTGTCTCACGTTTTGATCTGCTGCTCATATTTTTTAGTTAAACATTGAGGGTTTCAGACATTAAATAATGACACACATTTGTGTTTTAGACATTATAGCCATCAGAAAAAGCATGTCAATGCAAATACTTTTACTCCAGCAGCATTTTAAGTATCTAACAGTACTGTCCCAGATTTTGATACTTTGTACCTGATCCTTACACTAAACGGTTGATTGGTATTATTTTTATCATGATAAGATGAGATATACTCAAAAAAGTGATATAATTGCTGGGTGAGGGTATGGTCAGTCTATGGATGAAATTAACATATATTTTTGTTTGCTCAAGCTAAAAAGTCTTGCTTTGCAGGACTAGTGTGCATTTATGTGAAATGACTGGAATAGCTGAGCTACTGTATGCTTGTCTGAAACAAACTTGAAATTTGAGTTAGTGAATCCATAGTTATTTGTTTTTACCATAATTAGACATCTAAGGTGTAATAAGTCAGCTGTAGGGCTATAATTGCTGGGTTGTCTGCGGATAAGAATGGCTGACCCTTGGGCTCTCATGATCAAGTTAAATAGTCATTAGTCTGACTTTGCAAAACTAGTGCGCATTTGTGTAAACCAAGATGGAATCTCTAATTTGGGAATTTTTTTCTTTGAAGTCTACTTCATCAAGTGTCTGTAATTGATGGGTACAGGCAGTAGTGTATTAACAACATTTCAAATGGTCTTATAGCAGTCAAGAAAGTGAATCCAAAAGAACATGAACATAGCAATTATGCGCTGTCCACAAATGTCAGCGTGGGGAAGTCCCATGATTTAGAAACTTCCCAGGGCCCAAGATACACTTAATCGACCAGTGTAAGTATCATATGGGGTACTCAAAGTGATAGTGTACCATATGGGTTCACTGCTGTAATCACTCCTTAATGCTTTCTATTTAAATGACATTCAAAGGTCCAACTGGATAACTATGCTTTTTTGCTGAAGGCAGAAAGTCATACAACTGGGTTGATTCATAAGCATTAAAAATAAGGTGTTTGGCAAAATGGAGGAATAATCTCACATATGGTAGTCACACCAAATGCAAAACATGTAAAAGGATGCATATTGGAAACAATAAACTACAAACTGACTGTATGAGTAAAGAGGTAGCAATAGCAGCACAGAAGTCAAAATTGATTTTTGACACTCCTATCAGACAATCAAAAAACTTAAGCAATATGACAAACCAGCAAGGAAATCAGATTGAGTACTAGCATTCCTAGCAAGTGATACAGCCTGTACAAAATGAGAAGTTATTTTCCTTGTGTTTAGGCAGTTGGCTTGCTATACCTGGAATACAGTGTGCAGTTCTGGAGACTTCACTGACACCATTATATACACAGACTACAGACAGAGTAGGACAACAAAAAAGGTGCACAGTCTGTCTTTAACAGAAGTCATATAAAGGAAGGTTATGGCAGCTCAGTGTTTACAATCCTGAAGAAAGAGGCATTGAGGGATATAATACAAACATTTAAGTAACTCATGGGAATCTTTGGAGTCCAATTGGGTACAATGTTTCACAAAAAGAAAGACATATGAGAAAAAGAGGGCACAATGTGAGAATAGGACATCAAATGATTATGAAGGCTATAAGGAAATATTTTTACATGGAAAAGGTGATTGATGATTGGAGCAGCCTTTTTAATGACGATGGCATTTAGGAATATAACATAAGACAAATCTTATATTGGTGAAAAACGAAATAAACTATCCACTAAGCAAGATCTGCAGTGTATCCAGAAGATACAAAAACAGGAAGACTAGCTTGATAATGTGGTCCTTATCTATTTTCAGACTATAATTTCTAATGTGTTTATAAGGTGCATTTCAAATGTTGTTAGGACTATGGTAAACTATTATGCATGTAAATTAATAATGCCAGCTAATGCCTTCTCTCCACAAATTGTCCCATTTCCCTCCTACCTCTGTGTATCAAGCTGGTAATATAATTATTGGTCTTCTAACCTCACAGAAGCAAAATCATCCCCTAGAGTGAGTCCATCCCATGTAAGCAAGCAATACAACAAGTTTGCACTTTAGAACATTTATCTATTGTATGTATTGACATCTACTTGTTTTAAACCCTGCATTTTATATAATGCATTTTGTTATCCCTAATGAGCTGTGCTGTGCTGTGACTGAATGAATCAACATGGGTCAGCACACCCACCTGTTTAACAAATAAAATAAGTGAGTAAGTAACTAGACAGTTCAAGAAGCTACTTGCAAAGCAATCTGATGTGTACCTCTTCAGCTCTGGTAGCTGCTGATTTCCAGTTCTTTATGTTTGAACAGTATCTCTGTCAAACAATATTTTTATCATATTAGCCAAATGCAGTGGCTTTGGCATCAGGATGGTTGTTTCTTTGTTGTGCTGCTCATGGATACATTCAACTCCACAATGCATTCTGGTTACTAGCAAGCCTATACAGCACCGCACAGCAATAGCTATAGCTTATGAATAAATAATAAAAGAGCAAGTGAATTGTTTCATAATTTGTTTGTAAAATTAGAGAAGAAATGGACTGCCTTATAATTTTACTTCTTTGCAGATTGTAGCCACTGGGGTTTGCCACACTGATGCCCATGCGATGCACTGTACAGCTGCACCTACCGACAGGGATGATATTCCTTTACCTGGTGTAAATCTGGGGACATTCCCAATGATCCTGGGCCATGAAGGAGCAGGAATCGTGGAAAGTGTTGGTGAAGGAGTGACTAATGTTAAACCTGGTATGGATATTTCTAAAGAAAAATGCGTTTTGTTTGCTGATGTAGAAAAGTCGAAAACATGTCATTAACTACCTGGTACTACACAATATAAATTGCATGTTTCTCACATATTTGTGAATGTGACCTTTGAAAAAATGCCAGGAACAGAATTATAATGTCCTGGCCACAGTTTACTTTTCATTTTCCACTTTTCTTTTATTAAAGATTTTTTGACTGCATCTAAAATAATCAAAGTGAAAGTTCTGCAGCAGTAACTTAACAGTTCAGGATCTGCTACAAGCTAAAAATATAAAACATAACTGGGCCATTTTTGTGCATCTGTCTGCAAAATGCATTCACCCTTAAATCTAACTCTCCATGTATGCAGATAAATGTATATGACTGGCTAAGACCAGCCCATATAGTAAACATAAATGTAAGTATTTATTGTACACTAAAAGACAGACTGGATATTGCCAAGATACTGGCCGACAGATTTAGTTCCAACTTTACTCCTCTCTCCCCCCCTAAAGTGCCAGTCATAATACCGGAAGAATGCCAGGCACCTAGCATTACTGCAGCAGAGGTTAAAGCTGCATTGTCCAAGGCCAAGAATACAGCTTCAATGGGACCCGATAACATCCCTGGCTGTGTTTTACATGAACTACAAAGTGAATTGGCACCACATCTGTGTAACCTGTTTGGTCACAGCATCACCTCAGCCTTTGTCTGTACCAAATGGCGCGCTGCTACATAAAGGGAGAGCAACTACAGACCCTGGCAATTATCGCCCCATTAGGCTGACGAGTCTGATATGTAAAGCTAAGGAACACATCATCATGGACCTGATTAACAAAGATATTAGAAATCTCCAAACTCTAGACTTCACGCAGTTTGGCTTTGTGAAAGGGAGATCATGCCTGCTCAACCTGGTTGACTTCTTTGAGTTAGTCACCAGGGCTGTGAATGAAGGTAAAGCAGTGCATACAGCCTACCTTGATCTGGCCAAGGCCTTTAATACCATTCCTCACTCGGGAATTATTGATAAACTCACCAAACTAGGCATCAATCCCTGTATCACTAGGTGGGTTGCAAATTGGCTCACAGATAGAACACACAGTGTGAAAGTAGTAGACTCCAAGTCAGACTGCCGACCAGTCACGAGTGGAGTCCCACAGGGATTGATTCTGGCTCCTCTCCTGTTCGGCATCTACTTCTCAAGAAGTCCAGGCCAACACAAAAGAACTCTGGCTGACCATATCTGCAGACAACTGCAAGCTGGGAGCTATTATTAACTCCCCAAATGATGCAGACATCCTACAGAAAGGCTTCACTGAGACCGATGACTGGTGTCAAAACCATGGCCTTAAGCTTAATGCCAAAAAAAAGTGTCATCATCCCCTTTGGTAAAAACTCAGTTCCCAATAATTACCATATTGATGGGAGCCCACTGAACACTAAAGGCGTTATAAGAGATCTGGGGACACAGGTTGACAACAACCTCTCCTTCGACCACCACATTGCCACTGTGTTCAGAAAGTCATTTTATGTGGCACATCTCATCACCAAGGGTTTTGCATCCAGGAAGAAAGAGGTCATCATCTCTCTCTACTCTTCCCTCATTAGACCAAGCATAGAGTATAATGTCCCATTTGGCATGTACCTCACTAAACAAATGCAACAGTTAGAGAGGCCACAGAAGTACCTCACGAAGAGGATCCTAGGCATTAAACACATGTCCTACATGGACAGACTCAAAAGATTCCAGCTATTCTCTGTTTCATATTGTCTACATAGAGGCAATCTTTGCTTGACTTACAAAGCCATGTCTGTCCCAGCTCTGTTAGAAATGCTGAATCTAAAGAAATCCCAATTACTCTGCACCACACACACTCCAGAGACCTCAACCTCGTTACCACAATCAGCAAAACATGCTGGAAGGGCAGGTTCATCACCCAGAGAGACTGCCCATGCTGTGGAATAGACTTCCCATAGATGTCAAGCAGAGCACCTCGCTGTCCCTCTTCAAGTGAAATCTTGCTGAGTGAATGGGTACTAGAATGTTCACCCTGGAGATCACTTCAGTGGCTCTACTTGATAGAGGTACTGGGAACTAACGTCAGCCAGCAAGATGTCATAGCACTTATATGGATTAGGCTTGTAAAAGCTCCAGGGCCATTAGCCTAGTACTCACCTATGAATCTATGAACCTATGTTGTGTGTACTGGAAATTGGTAATTACCCAGACAGGGTTTTGTTATCACTTTTGTATCAATACTTGGGAGACTGTCTTTACTTCAGTAGAGAAGGAATGCCTTCCTATCTGTTCACTGATTTAATCCTGCTCCCATGCAAGCTATACATTTACTTCTGGTTGTATGTGACATTGCAAATTCAAGAGGTTTGCACAGGCAGTGGCTTACACCTAAACATGTGCACATGCATACACACACACACACACACACACACACACCCACACACACGCGCACGCGCGCACATGCACACACACACACACACACACACACACACACACACACACCAAAAGATTTGTGCAGAGAGTGACTTATTCCTATGCACATGTGCAGGCGCATTTACACACACACACACACACACACACACACACACACACACACACACACACACACACACACACACACACACACACCAAGAGATCTGTAACTGACAGTGGCTTTTTACTATGCACATGTGCAGGCACACACACCCGAGGACATTTTTGCAAACCTAAATTTGGTAGGTGGTATTACTAACCCCCCCAAAAAACTAATATGTTTAACTGCAAGACAAACTGGTCTCTAATGGCAGCTCCTTACTATGTAACTCCTTCTATTGTTACCTCATGACATCCTCTACATAATGCAAAAGGAAGGAGGTCATATGAATATTCAGTTTTATTCCAGAATACCTTTAACCACAATGTAATATTTAAAATTATAGTCAAAGAGGTCAGAGGGCAGAAAGTTATTTTATTTTTTATTTATTTATTTTATTTTTATTTTACATTTGTTGACCGGGCTAGTCCAACTTGATACATGTCCATTTTCAGTACAAGTCCGGGAAGAAAAGCTCCACATTTACAATACTATTTGCAGTAAGAAAGATTTTACAAAAAAAACTGAGGTACATTACAGTTTTTTACTTTACATTGGAATTTTACTCACAAATTTAGTACATATCTGGTATAGTTAGTCATAGCAATGAAAATACAAGTAAACATTTTTCAGCTGTACAGATGCACACTCTTTTTAGGTAACAGAAAAGTATCTAGCACATGCAGATAAGATGAGTAATACCCACTGGTAAGTGAGGTAGTTAGTCAGGGTTATAACCATTGTGCTTTAAGGTATGGTTTCAGTTTGCTTTTAAATAGGGTGCTGAGGTAAGGGAGGTTAGATCACTGTTAATCACTGAAAATGTATTTAACAGGGACAATCATAGAATGGATTGTTGGATTTTCTTTATCTCATGATAGCTGATGGTAAGCAAAAACCTACCAGCTAAGAATAAAAATAAAGTGCGGCCATTTGTATGCCATTGTATGCAGCTAAGACCTCTAGTGCATCTTTAAATATGGATGTCCTTCATGGATGCATCTGCAGTCATAACAACTGGGTTGTCCTGTCGTCAGACAGCCCTTCAGTCGGCCGGATTCCAAAGTCCGGGTCCGGCTTCGGCTGATGTCGCACTCCACCCGACGTCATCTCTGTTGGTCTTCGGGTATAAAAGCATCAGTCGACGCCATTTTCCTCAGTCTTTCTTGCCGCGTGGCGCCCGAAGCAGAAGCTGTTCGCAAGTGCCGGTCGGTCGGATCCAGAGATTACTTCTACCGAATACTACTTTGAAGACTTCTAAAGCTAAGTACCCGTTGGGACTCTTTCTTGCCTCAGCCGATGTCAGAAAAAGTTAACAATTGTTTAACCTGTGGGAAACAAATACCTCATAAAGATTTCCACTCTTACTGTCTGCCT
Organism: Protopterus annectens; assembly: GCF_019279795.1. Taxonomy (NCBI): domain Eukaryota; kingdom Metazoa; phylum Chordata; order Ceratodontiformes; family Protopteridae; genus Protopterus; species Protopterus annectens. Next base: position 1,168,876,428 of record NC_056728.1, on the reverse strand, counting down.
TGTTTAGGCCCAGCCCACGACGTAGCAGCCTGTTCGGCCTGTGCTTCCTTCAACCGACGAACGCTTAGGCGTCGGTCGGAGTTTGCAGAACAGTTTTTCGGTTCTGATTTTGCGTACATTATGCCGTCGGATCCTCCGACTACCCAATCTACCAAAACGCAAAGATAAAGACCGACACTTTCGCGGTCCGCGGTTTCGGCGAAACCATGGTTAAGCAAATCATGAGTGTCTCGGTTTCGGCCGAAACCGAGAAAACTGATCTAAGTACAGCTGAACCTATTCCTACAACTGAGGCCCCTGCTACAACTCTTGAATCGACCTCAGAAATTTTACCCACTACGGTGGTTGACTTATCAGACACCATCCCCCTGGATGTCTCTACCCCAGCACGTGGTGCTGCTAGGCCTCCAGCAGCCATGTCCATTAAGGCCTTCGCCAGGGCTAAAGCAGCCAAGACTACTAAAACAGTGCCTGTTAAACCCCCCTCATCCAGGCCCTCTTCTAGTTCCCAAATGCTTTCTTTGGCAGAAGATTTAATTTCTTTAATCAGAGGATCTCAATCTCACCCAGATAGGGCCTCTCAACCCCCAGAGAAGAGACCTAGGGCAGAGCCCCCTGAGCCAGTGTCCTCTGATGAATCTGCTGATGAATCAGACTTAACTGACCAGCCAGAGGCTCCCTTCTCCAACTTTGAAGATTCTGATGCTGAAGAATCCATTCCAGCAGCCTCCCCACCAGAAGAATTCTCCTTTGGGGAAACCTTGCATGCCATGCGAGAACAGTTCCAATGGCAGCAACAGGATTTTTCAGACTCCAGAAAAAGACTTAGGACCTTTCTGCACCTCCCACAGCACAGGCCCTTAGCTATACCTCCTGTTCTCTCTGTAGTGGATGATGCTTTCAATGATGTTTGCTCCGCTCCAGATTCTTTACCCCCAGCCCCTGCCAAACCAGACAGATTTTACAGGGTGCCAGATACTCATCACCACCTTTACAAGGCCCCACTTGCAGACCCAGAAACTATATCCCAGGGTCCCAAGGCAGTAGCCGCGACCATAGCTAAAAACCCTACTCCTTCTGAAAGGGAAGCAAGGTCATTAGACAGATGGGGTAAAAAGGTCTACACTTCAGCTACTCTCTCAGCTAGAGCTTTAAACTGTCAGTTTCACATGATACAATACCAAGAGTTTATGCTTGATCAGTTAACTAAAAAACTAACCACTGATGAATCTCTTGATAAGAAATATGTAATAGAGATGGTAAATAACATACAACAGGTTAGCAACCATTCCTTAAAATGTGGCTATGATGCACTGGAGGCTTCATTTAGATCAGCCATGACAGGCACAGTGATAAGAAGGCATGCATGGCTAAAGGAACAAGCTTTACCGGATCATGTTAAAGCTAAGCTGCTAGATGCTCCTATGGACAAGACAAGTTTGTTTGGTACACCTGCCCAGCAGGTTATGAAGAAAATGGAAGAAAAGGCAAAATCTGTTCAAACTGTTAAAGATTTCTTGCAGGTTCAACCCCAAGGTTTAGCAGGAACTGGCCTGCCAAAATTGGTCCTTTCCTGACTCCACAAAATTTCAAAGGGGCAGGAATAGACGTTCCAGAGGCAGAAACCAATCCAGAGGAGGTGCCTACAGAGGACGACAGTGGCAAGGTAACGAATGTGACCTTTGAAAAAATGCCAGGAACAGAATTATAATGTCCTGGCCACAGTTTACTTTTCATTTTCCACTTTTCTTTTATTAAAGATTTTTTGACTGCATCGAAAATAATCAAAGTGAAAGTTCTGCAGCAGTAACTTAACAGTTCAGGATCTGCTACAAGCTAAAAATATAAAACATAACTGGGCCATTTTTGTGCATCTGTCTGCAAAATGCATTCACCCTTAAATCTAACTCTCCATGTATGCAGATAAATGTATATGACTGGCTAAGACCAGCCCGTATAGTAAACATAAATGTAAGTATTTATTGTACACTAAAAGACAGACTGGATATTGCCAAGATACTGGCCGACAGATTTAGTTCCAACTTTACTCCTCTCTCCCCCCCTAAAGTGCCAATCATAATACCGGAAGAATGCCAGGCACCTAGCATTACTGCAGCAGAGGTTAAAGCTGCATTGTCCAAGGCCAAGAATACAACTTCAATGGGACCCGATAACATCCCTGGCTGTGTTCTACATGAACTATAAAGTGAATTGGCACCACATCTGTGTAACCTGTTCAGTCACAGCCTCACCTCAGCCTTTGTCTGTACCAAATGGCGCACTGCTACATAAAGGGAGAGCAACTACAGACCCTGGCAATTATCACCCCATTAGGCTGACGAGTGTGATATGTAAAGCTAAGGAACACATCATCATCATGGACCTGATTAACAAAGATATTAGAAATCTCCAAACTCTAGACTTCACGCAGTTTGGCTTTGTGAAAGGGAGATCATGCCTGCTCAACCTGGTTGACTTCTTTGAGTTAGTCACCAGGGCTGTGAATGAAGGTAAGGCAGTGCATACAGCCTACCTTGATCTGGCCAAGGCCTTTAATACCATTCCTCACTCGGGAATTATTGATAAACTCACCAAACTAGGCATCAATCCCTGTATCACTAGGTGGGTTGCAAATTGGCTCACAGATAGAACACACAGTGTGAAAGTAGTAGACTCCAAGTCAGACTGCCGACCAGTCACGAGTGGAGTCCCACAGGGATTGATTCTGGCTCCTCTCCTGTTCGGCATCTACTTCTCAAGAAGTCCAGGCCAACACAAAAGAACTCTGGCTGACCATATCTGCAGACAACTGCAAGCTGGGAGCTATTATTAACTCCCCAAATGATGCAGACATCCTACAGAAAGGCTTCACTGAGACCGATGACTGGTGTCAAAACCATGGCCTTAAGCTTAATGCCAAAAAAAAGTGTCATCATCCCCTTTGGTAAAAACTCAGTTCCCAATAATTACCATATTGATGGGAGCCCACTGAACACTCAAGGTGTTATAAGAGATCTGGGGACACAGGTTGACAACAACCTCTCCTTCGACCACCACATTGCCACTGTGGTCAGAAAGTTATTTTATGTGGCACATCTCATCACCAAGGGTTTTGCATCCAGGAAGAAAGAGGTCATCATCTCTCTCTACTCTTCCCTCATTAGACCAAGCATAGAGTATAATGTCCCATTTGGCATGTACCTCACTAGACAAATGCAACAGTTAGAGAGGCCACAGAAGTACCTCACGAAGAGGATCCTAGGCATTAAACACATGTCCTACATGGACAGACTCAAAAGATTCCAGCTATTCTCTGTTTCATATTGCCTACATAGAGGCAATCTTTGCTTGACTTACAAAGCCATGTCTGTCCCAGCTCTGTTAGAAATGCTGAATCTAAAGAAATCCCAATTACTCTGCACCACACACACTCCAGAGACCTCAACCTCATTACCACAATCAGCAAAACATGCTGGAAGGGCAGGTTCATCACCCAGAGAGACTGCCCATGCTGTGGAATAGACTTCCCATAGATGTCAAGCAGAGCACCTCGCTGTCCCTCTTCAAGAGAAATCTTGCTGAGTGAATGGGTACTAGAATGTTCACCCTGGGGATCACTTCAGTGGCTCTACTTGATAGAGGTACTGGGAACTAACGTCAGCCAGCAAGATGTCAGAGCACTTATATGGATTAGGCTTGTAAAAGCTCCAGGGCCATTAGCCTAGTACTCACCTATGAATCTATGAACCTATGTTGTGTGTACTGGAAATTGGTAATTACCCAGACAGGGTTTTGTTATCACTTTTGTATCAATACTTGGGAGACTGTCTTTACTTCAGTAGAGAAGGAATGCCTTACTATCTGTTCAATGATTTAATCCTGCTCCCATGCAAGCTATACATTTACTTCTGGTTGTATGTGACATTGCAAATTCAAGAGGTTTGCACAGGCAGTGGCTTACACCTAAACATGTGCACATGCATACACACACACACACACACACACACACACACACACACATACACACACACACACACATACACACACACGCGCACGCACGCGCACACACGCACACACACACACACACACACACACACACACCAAAAGATTTGTGCAGAGAGTGACTTATTCCTATGCACATGTGCAGGCGCATTTGCGTACACACACACACACACACACACACACACACACACACACACACACACACACACACACACACACACACACACACACACACCAAGAGATCTGTACTGACAGTGGCTTTTTACTATGCACATGTGCAGGCACACACACCCGAGGACATTTTTGCAAACCTAAATTTGGTAGGTGGTATTACTAACCCCCCCAACAAACTAATATGTTTAACTGCAAGACAAACTGGTCTCTAATGGCAGCTCCTTACTATGTAACTCCTTCTATTGTTACCTCATGACATCCTCTACATAATGCAAAAGGAAGGAGGTCATATGAATATTCAGTTTTATTCCAGAATACCTTTAACCACAATGTAATATTTAAAATTATAGTCAAAGAGGTCAGAGGGCAGAAAGTTATTTTATTTTTTATTTATTTATTTTATTTTTATTTTACATTTGTTGACCGGGCTAGTCCAACTGGATACATGTCCATTTTCAGTACAAGTCCGGGAAGAAAAGCTCCACATTTACAATATTATTTACAGTAAGAAAGATTTTACAAAAAAAACTGAGGTACATTACAGTTTTTTACTTTACATTGGAATTTTACTCACAAATTTAGTACATATCTGGTATAGTTAGTCATAGCAATGAAATCACAAGTAAACATTTTTCATCTGTACAGATGCATACTCTTTTTAGGTAACAGAAAAGTATCTAGCACATGCAGATAAGATGAGTAATACCCACTGGTAAGTGAGGTAGTTAGTCAGAGTTATAACCATTGTGCTTTAAGGTATGTTTCAGTTTGCTTTTAAATAGGGCGCTGAGGTAAGGGAGGTTAGATCACTGTTAATCACTGAAAATGTATTTAACAGGGACAATCATAGAATGGATTGTTGGATTTTCTTTATCTCATGATAGCTGATGGTAAGCAAAAACCTACCAGCTAAAAATAAAAATAAAGTGCGGCCATTTGTATGCATTGTATGCAGCTAAGACCTCTAGTGCATCTTTAAATATGGTTTCCCTGAGTTACAGCAGAAGGAATTGCAATGCTTTCTGGTATGAAAGAGGTCTATGGGATGTTAACCATTCCATCTCTGTGGCAGAAGGCCTTCATATAGCAAAAAGACATGTATATTCATTAATACAGCTAAAACACTAATGTGCCAGCTTTATACTGAATATAATATTACTAGAAGTACAAGAAATATATATGTGTGTATGTGTGTGTATAAACACACACACGCACACACACACACACACACACACACACACACACACACATATATATATATATATATATATATATATATATATATATATAAAATATACCATATTTCCCTGAAAGGTCTTGTACTCTTTCCCCTGCCAAAATATGCATTAGGGCTTATTATCAGGGGATGCCTTATTTACCCACACCGTCCAACAATCTACCTTTATTAATTTAGTCATGTACAAAAATCTGCATTTATTAATGAACACAAATCGACATTTATTCATGTACAAAAATTAACATTTATTCATGTACACAAATTGACATTTATTTCTTACTTTTCTGTTATTGGACAACAGTTCTAAGTAACACGTTAACAGTTGTGTGAGAATTCTACATAAACAGTGCACCAAACATTTCAGCTTCAGATTATCTGCACCTTGGCTTTCACAGTTATCCAAATACAGTCATGTCATCTTCTTCTGGAACATTATCATAAGTCTCCAACCCCTGAATTTTGACCTGAATTTCTTGTGACTCCATTTGCTGTAGAACCATTGGCCCCAATCTGTCATGCCTAGCAATAGAGCTCTCCTTAAATGAACACTGCTTGTCCAAGTAGCCTGCTCATAGTGCATTGGCAACACAGCTGTCAGTGATTTCATCCCATGAATTTTTCACCCAAGTCATGACCTCTTGCAAGCTAGGCTTCACAAAGTTTCCATGCCGATTTCTCTCCATTCTGTTTTCAGTGTAGTCATTGAGTTCCATGTGCAAATGGTCATTGAATGGCTTGTTTATTGCAATATCAAGAGTCTGGAGATAGGCAGTCATTCCTGTGGGAATCATTATTTGATCTATTCTTCTCTGTGCGAGGAATTTCTTCATTTCTTTATCATGGTGAGTGCTGGCTGAATCCCAGGCTAGCAGACCTCTTTTGCCTCCTCGCAAAACAAGTGGCAGCATTACATCGACCCACTTCCTTATAGCTGCTTGTGTGCACCAGGCTTTTTCGGTTTCAAGAATGTAAATGCCTGAAACACATTCAATCTTATCTTTCTTTCCCTTACTAATGATTAGAGGTGGGGTTTTCTTTCCAACTAGACGAATTGCCAAAATACAGGTAACATGTGCACTCTCGTAACCAGTGGAGGGAATGTAGACTGACGAGGCACCCCTCTAATCAATTGTTGTTTGAGATCCTAAGCCCATAAACACTGCAGTTTCATCCATAGCAATCATGTTGGAGAGCTGGTATTTAGAAAAGTCAATGCCATCAGCAAAGGACTTGAACGCAAGTGCACGTTTAATAACTTCAGTATCTTCCAGCTTGAACAGTGTTCTTGATCTAATTAGAGACAATTCATATCGCTGAAGGAGGCCATCCAGCCAATGTTGTGATGCTTTGAATTCTTCTGGGGATATTTCTAACTGTGGTGCCATTGCAAGGGCAAAAGCTTGGATATCAGCCCTGCGTACAATCAACGCCTTTGGTCTCCTTTTAGCAATCCACTTACAGATGATGTCTTCCAGCTCAGGAAATAATGGTTGCTGACCTGATCCACACTTGCACTTCTTAGCATTTCCCTCGTTGGCCTGTTGACGAGGTTATCGTACACTGCACACCATTTTCGGACCATTCGGAGATCTAACTTCTTCTCTTTGCAGAAAGCCATCAGATTCTTTCCCTGGGAGTCTGCCATGATTCCTTTCTTGTACTTGATGGAATAGCTCTTTCTTTTTGCACTCATCTTGTCTGGGGGAGGTTAATTTGAGACTGGAGTGGCAACACAAAATGGCACTGTTTACAAAGAGAAGGCACAACCATAACCATGCACTATCACATGCGCATGCTTTACGCATGTTGTCTGTACTTTGACTGATCAAAATACGCATGCCGGTGTTTATGGGCCAAGGATCTCAACCGTCAAGTGTGAGTGATGGTTATGGTTACAGTAAGAATTGTGGAGGGCTCCCAGGCAAAACATCTTACGACTTTCTGTAAAGAGAAGCTGGGTGTCCGAATGTTCCAAAAATGGTGAGCAGAGAACAATAACCTCAGTCAACAGGTGTCAGTAATATTATTTTATAATTTAACACGTCCGTTGTGTGTTGTTGACGAGCTTAACTGGGGCTTATTTTTGGGGTAGGGTTTATATCATGACCAACAGCAACAACAGCACCAAAACAGGAAAAATGGAAAAACAACTCAGCAGGATTCACCAAACACGATTTATTCTGTTGAAAATCTTTACACTCTGACGTCTCGGCCTTCGCCTTCCAGGAGTATAACACAAATAAAACTAGCTGATCTTATATACAAGTTAAACCAATTAATTAAAGTAATTAAACAATCAACTTATTAAAAATCAATCAATTAAGCAACATTTTCCAGTTAAAATCCTCATTGAGTCCATTTGGATATAAAGTTTTAAACTTTAAAATGTAAACAGTTTCTTTATACAATAACAGCTGTTCAATTCTTAACAAATCTGTATCATTATCAGATATTTGTTCTAAAATTGATGCTTTTAACAACCTTTCATCACTATTGTGCATTTCAAAAAAATGTCGAGCCACAGGACTCTCATTCTTAACATTAATTATGTCCCTAACATGTTCTAATAATCTTACTTTGAAAGATCTCTTTGTTTCCCCAATGTAAAATTTCTGACAGGGACATTTTAGTGCATAAATAACTCCCTCTGTTTTACAACTAAAACAATTATTGACTCTAAAAGGGATATCATTTATATATTCAAAATTAAAAGTAACAAAACTGCATGCTTTGCATTTACCACACTGATAGGTTCCTTTGTGTCTAACTTGTTCTACCATTGTGTCTGTAGGGATACTAAATCTACTTCGTACCAGAAGATCTTTAATATTCCTACCCTTTCTGTATGAAAATTTTAAATTTACATTTAACCATAATTTAACATCATTCAAGGTACTGAAATATTTCCAGAACATTGATACAATCTTAACTAATTCAGGGGTATAATAGCCATAAGTAGTAACAAAATACATAACTTCACTATACATTTGTTTTTTTTGTTTTTTTCGAATAAGGGAAAATTCAGATCTTCTTTTCTGTAATATGCTTTCTTTATTATAATTATTAACATAGTCCCATAATTTATTAAGACTTTCATCCAAACAAGATATACTATATCCTCTCATTAAAAAAGAATTATATACAAAATCCAATTCCTTTTTAAACACCATTTCATCATTACATAATCTAAAGCTTCTTAGTATTTCTATCATGACCACCCTGGAAAACCATGCTAGGCCTTATTCTCTGGTTAGGTCTTATTTACAAAGAAATACAGTGTGTGTGTGTGTGTGTGTGTGTGTGTGTGTGTGTGTGTGTGTGTGTGTGTGTGTATATATATATATATATATATATATATATATATATATATATATATATATAAATCTGTATGAGTGTTGCACAGCAGTATAAAGAGAGAATAAAATCACCAACTTACAAATTTTAGTATGATGTCTGGATGATTTTATAGTGTGTACAACTCCAAAAATATGATTTAATAATGAAAAGCATGCATCAGGTAATAAATAAGTGCAATTCTAATCATAGGGTCAGAAAGGCACTCATAGCAAATCATGTAATTCTGAAATAATGTTTTATCCTTAATAATAATAATAATAATAATAATAATAATAATAATAATAATAATACAGTGCTTTGAATGATGCAGGTCACCATCTTTGTCCAGAATCAGGCCCAAGGAGCCTCTAACTTGTATTTTTATTTTTATTTGTTAACTGGAAAGGGCAGGTGGTACAATAGTTAATGTGTTTACCTCACAGACACAGAGTATAGGGTTTGATTTGCATCTTTTTAAAGGAAATTGATAAGGCTTAAAATGATCCACAATAGCAGTTAGCCTAGTTCTTACCTTTGACCAATGGATAAGCCCACTGAACTTATGCAATTGTTTTTTTTTAATGGTGTACTAGGAGCACTTGCAGGCTAAGTCATATGTTCAGTGTTATTCAGTCTGCATGTAGAAATGGAGTTAAATTAAGCATTATTCTAAACAGCATTATAATGGATAACTTCAGCTATCTAGATATAGACTAGGAGCTATTTCACTATAATAACATGTATGCATATGCCTTTCTTGGCTTTGTTAATTAGAACAGTATTTCATTTAACATATTTGCTTATAATTGACGTAGTAGGTTCTAGCCCTCTGGTTACTGGTTAGGCTTCTAATAGTCTGCAGCCTGATTGCATAGCATTTACGTAATGAAATCTAGCAAAACCTTACAGTCAGTCATGAAAACAAATGCTGTTGAGGAATCAAATAAGTTGTCACAAACACTCTAAATATGAAGCATTTGTTAGAAACACCTTTAAAGAAAAAAGTACTAAATACAGATAATCACAAACAGGTGGTAACATTTTGCACACTACATTAGTTTAAAGATTAAAGTTTGTCTTACGAGCAAAATTTAAGAACTGGTAATTTTTGCACAGAGCTAGCCTTTGGCTAACTTGACCAATTTGGCCCCAGAGGGCCCCACTCCTTCAGGGGGGCCCCAAACTGAACTAGAACAGGGTCATTATGCCTTACATCACACACAGATTTTCTAAGTGATACCGCAGCACAATACAAGGCATATTTCTACTGTGGTTTTGCTCCCATAATGCACACAAGTCCATTATTATTAGTAACTGCACCCTCAAGCCTCTTGTACTGCTCATAGTATTAGCTGCTCACCCTCCCATAGTAATCAGTTGCTGTGGGTTCCCCAGGGTTTTCTGCAAAAAGCTAGCCAGATTAACCATCTGGTTTTGTGTACCACTTCAGTTACTTTGTCAGAAGTTAAGACCACACTTAACAACTGATAGAAAGGTACTGATTTCTTTTGATTTTCTTGCTGATATGGGGTTTATGAATGATTGTTAACAAATACAGTTACAAGAAATAACTGTGGAATATTCAGTCTCAGACAACAAGAAAATAGTCACTAGTAAGCCTAAAAAGTACAGATACTGTGGTGTGAGGTAACTTCTGATCACTTCAACCAATTTTGCAGTATGACAGATAAATGCTTGTTGCAGTTACATGTAGTAACAAATTATTCCCAGAGATGTAAAACATAAGGTGTATGTGCTGAGTAATGGAGGCAGAGGTGGATAGAAAAATGATTCACTTTGCTGAAAGTGTTAAAACAGTAACACAGTGGAAAACAACCAAAGAAACAATAACGTTTAATCAATATCTGTGCAACAGTGGTATTGTCAGAGCAAGTAAGCAGAGAAGTAGAAGTCAGGGTAGTATGTAACATAAATGATTACAGAAGTATGTAGACATAATACAAGAATTCAGTCTGCAAAATAGATAAAAAGAGTACATGTATATTGTCATGACATGATATAGTGTAATGTTTCTTTGGAGAAAGTAATATCCTAAGAGCAAAATAGTTGCAGTATGTACAATTGTTGAGCATGGAACATGAGGGAGAGTAAGGCATGAGTCAAATGAAGGAAATACAGGAGAGAGAGAGACAAAAAAGGCAGAAAAAATAAAACAAAAAAGTGTGGAAGGGCCAAGGGGGAAGTGAGCATCTGTCTTTTACCCAGGTTCATGAGATCCAGGCAGAACCACTGAGTTTGGGAACATGTTTATTGGTAAGCCTGGGTGCGCCCATCTGGTGGCATACCGTGTAGAAACAGGCCTCTGTGGCCATCATATAGGCTCCTTACAGTGCGCCTGAGTTAGTTAAGCAGACCCTGACAGAGGATCTACAGGAGATGTTGGACTGGTGGTAATCCATGAGTCCAGCAGTTACTCCTGTTTTAACATGTCTTATTTCAAAATATAACTCAATAAAAACACATTGTTTTATTTTAATATACAGTATTATTATTATACATTCCTAATATCTAATATTAAATAGTCTTAAATTCAAGAGCAAGCAGCGGGATAGGTGGGTGGTAGATGGGGCATCAGATGAGGACCCCCACTAAAATGATCCAAATTGGGGCCCACAATTACTAAAGCCAGCCCTGTTTGTGTGCACATGAAAGAAAGAAAAAAATATGAGGGGGTCAGTCAAAATATGTACAGATACCTTACAGACAGCAGTGCAAAGCTTAAACACTATTTTATAAGGGGGCGCATGTAGGGATTTCAAAGCACAAAGTATCAAAAACTTATAAGTTGCAGTTTGGGTTTTGAAATCCCTAGAAAAAGAAGCACTTTCATGTTAAGCCACAGCTTTGGTCTTTTGAAAAAAATGTTGTCTATGCTGTCAGTATCTAAAACCAGTTCAGCAACTTACTGAGTTTCCTGTGGTCGTGCAACTATGGAATTAGTATATATAAATAAGAAGATGATGGGGAAGAATCAGTGCATATGAAGGTAGCATTGGGGCCAAACCCCTTACAAAGTGCTAGTGAGTAATGCTTTTTTTGTTTCAGTGTTCTGCATTATCTGCATTTTACTTTTATTTCAGGTTTTGAAGCAGTGTTTTGGTTTTGGCAGCTGTTAGATGTTGTTTTCATGGAGGAGAGAGCCAAGTTGCGGGACCATCCTCCAGGCAGCCATGGAGGTTGTTTGTGCCCTTGCCCCTGCAGCTTAGAAAGCAGATTATGGGGACTTTTCTAATAGCCTTAACCCTGCCCCTGAGTAGCTGACATGGGCATTCTTGTTACTATGTGGGTTCATCATAGACAAACACACACACACACACACACACACACACACACACACACACACACACACACTCCATACCTCTCAACTGTCCAGATTTTCACAGAATGTTCAGATTTTCTCCTTATGTTTTTGGTCTGTTCTTCATAAAATTTGTGGTTTTCTGGAAAACCACTGAGGATTGAGCTCACTAAATAATGACACACATTTGAGTTGTAGACTTATCTCCCTCACAAAATGCACACTAACACAAATCCTGTTATTCTAGCAACTTTCTAAATTTATTTAAAATCTGTCCCTATTTATTTGTCTTTTTCCCAGATTATTTTAGGATTTGCACTGATTTCTTGTGCTAAGAGGATGACAAGTATCTCGCACACACACCACACACACACACACACACACACACACACACACAAACACACATACACAATTTCACTAGCTTGGCAGAACCAAGCCCTCATCTCCAGGCTTGTAACATTTCATTAAACCAAAATTCTACTTCTTCTTGTCCACAAAATGATAAATAATCCTTTCCACTGTCCATCCATCAGTAACATTCTTAAACAGTATTTTCCTAACCATCCATTTTGCTCATCTGATAAACAGCTTATTGAATCTCATAAACCCTAAAAAACACAGTGCAGTTTATACTCCTGCATAACAGCCAAAACTGGAACCTGATTCCTATGGACTTTAGATCAATAACTACAAGTCCAATTTTTTAAGTACAGCCTAAAATAATACCTTCTCAACTCCAGGCTTTGTACTTGCCCTTCTCCATGTTAAACTGACCCATTTATTTTCTCCTTCCTATATTCTCTTACACACTCTCTCCCTTTCCCCTTTCTCTTCCATACTCCTTCCTCCTTACAAACTTTTATATACCTACTATCTTTCTATCTTTCTTACTACTCTTAGTGCCTGCCCTCACGTGTCTCTTATTTCGTTCCATGTCATTATCTTTAAATCTTATTTTAACTTCTTCTCCACCTTCCTTTGACCTTCCTTGATGTGTACTATTCTTCTTACTATCATATTTCTGTTTCTGTGCCTCCTGTACATTATTACTTTTGATTTCTCCATAATATTGAAATATTCTTAGATAATTATATATGCATATGTGTTTTGTCTGTGTCTGATGTAATTGTGCTTTTTTCCTTCAACTGATCTCATTTGTTTAGTTGCTTGTGGCCTCATTTACTGTTGTATCTTTCCAAAATAATATATGCACAATTAGTAGTATGTCTTACGGAGCTTTTCTTCCCAGGCCACAGCTGAAAATGGAATCTATGCCCAATCAGATCTTCCTGGAAATCAAATGTCAAAAAATAAAGCTAAAAATTGGATACTTGTTACAGTAAAGGAGCTGCAGTTGCCACCAATGCTTCATAAAAAACACATCACTGTTTACCTCTAAATGTAATAAACTGGCTTGAGCTCCCTAGCTAACTAACCTACACAAAAGTACCGGCATGGCCATAACCTCCTCCATTCACCTGAAAAGTGCCCTGTGTTATAAAATACCCTACAACAATGCATGTCTGTTAGGGACTTGCTGTCTTATACTAAATCCTATCTAACCATCACTAAATCTATGAATAATTCTAGAGAATCCCCCTACTCCCAAAAATCTGGACTCTCATTCAAGTACACCTAAAGCAAAAAAAGAAAATAGCCAAATTCAAAATCCATTTTAAACAATATCTACATAACACCTGACTTTGTTCTTGCACTGTGTAAATCTACCATATGCTTCTTTTCTCCACCTCCTACTTGCTTATTTCTGTTTCTCTTTTTTTTGCTCCAGTTACCCAATAATAGCCACATGCTGTTAACTCAAAGTGGTTTCTTGTCATCTAATCCCAGGTATACCCAGCTCTAATACATCTTCTTTCTACATGAATATACATACCCTTACCAGACTCACCCTTTAACAGCAGCTAAAAATCAGTGTTGCAACATTGTGCTGTTATCAAACCTTTGTTCACAGATGCTTCATTTTTCTTCCAAACTGTATTTTTTTTGCTATGCATCTAACCTGATCTTGGTTAGAAGAATGTCCATGTTAATAACTGCAATGTTATTCATTTAAGTGTATATGATGCTATCTTTGTTTTACTTCGTCCTCTGAAAGTGGGTAATGCCCAGTCAGACTTTTCTGGTCAACAAAAACTGATGCATAAATAAAAATTGCCTGTGAGCCTCCGCTTACAAGTAGCAAATCAGCAGATCCAGAACAGGTAGACCAAAACTAGAGAGGCCTGCAGATAGGATGGGGCGGAAAAAGCTAGAGGGAGAAAACCATCGGACAAACAGAGATTAAAGTTGCCAGAGAAATGCACGGAAGTGAGTTGGCACATAGAATGTTGAGGGGATAAAGTGAAAAATGCAGCCTTGAAATAGCAGACAATAAGAAAAAAGCAATTATAGAAGCAAATATGCAAAGAGTAGTGACCAAGGGAAGCTAGAGCCAAAGCTGGCTGGACAGAAATCAACATCACAAGGTATGTAGGAGGGAAGTGGCAAGGAGAAACACTTAACCACATGTGAGGACTTGAGAGTAAAAGTGAAAGAATGGTAGATTCTTGGCAGAACATAGGCAAGATGGAACATAGCTTACATACACCACAGGGATGGAGGCAACCAGGACAGACAGTGAGGAAGAATAGGAATGGTGGAAGTGGAAATGTTACAGACAGGCGGGGCAGAGGCATGGGGAAGGAAGCAACAAAGAAAATGGATTCGGCGAGCAATGACTCAATCATAAAAAGTATCAGGAGACTTGGCAAATAAGGAAGGAGAGACCAGATTTCACATAAGTTAGTTTTACAGCACAGAGTGATTAAAACATGTAAGTAGGTTTACAAAGAGGCCACCAGGTGGGAGCTGAAAGGAATGATATAGCAGAGGAAGGTGTAAATTGCTGCTGTCACAGGAAAATGGGCCAATGACAAGAGGGAGTAGAACACGGTGGTACTTGGATACAGTTTGTTCAGGAATGACAGAGAAGGAGTGATAGGGGTGTTGTAGAATTCTACATAAAGGAGAGCAGCAGATGTGATGTCAGAGAGGAGGAAGAACAAGCTAGGAATGGAGCATGGGTACAACCAGAATTAGCAGATAAGTGCAGTTCCCTGGCAGTTAAAGTAGAGGAAGGGTAGCAGCTGGTGGACTAATACAGTGCATCATTCACCAGACACAACACATTAGGAGGATGAGAAACTGTAAAATAAAAGAGTGATGTAAGTGGAAGAGGCTAATGCCCATTAGGGGTTTGACCCTGTCAAGAGAAGACTGTGAGGTCCTGAGTTCCAAAGTAGAGGGGAAGTTTATAGAGATCTTAGATCATAATGAGTCCAGACAACTGGTGCATGATTGTACCAGAAAGAATAGCTTTCTACATGTTCGTAGGTTCATAGGTAGGTACTAGGCTATTGGCCCTAGGGCCTATATAAGCTTAGCCAAAAGGTACCCTGGCTTTCGCCACCTAAGAAAATTATTTTCCTGTGCCACTGTTGAGCAGAGCCACAGAAGTGATCCCTGGGGTGAATTTCCTATCTCCCATCCAATCATCAAGATTTTTCTTGAAGAGTGCTAATGAGGAGCTTTGTTTAATATAGATAGGTAGATTTTTCCAGAGTATGGGAAGTCTCTGGGACAGGAATCCATCCCTCCAGTATGTTTTGTTTATTGTAGTGACAAGCTTTAGGTCCCTAGAGCATGTAGCTCGTAGGGATTGGGATTTCTTTAAGTGGAGCATGTCGAAAAGCTCTGGGTTTGACATAGCTTTGTGTGTTAGGCAGAGATCGCCTCTGAGTAGGCGATATGTGAAGGAGTAAAGCTGCATTTTTTTGAGACGGTCTGCGTAGGGTATCTGTTTGAGGCCAGTAATCTTCTTTGTGAGGTATTTCTGCGGCCTTTCCAGTTGTTGTAGATGTCTTGTGAGGTACATACCAAAAGGGGCGTTGTACTCTATAATGGGTCTAATGAGTGATGAGTAGAGGGGAACAATGACCTATTTTTTCCTGGATGAGAAACCTTTTCTGATAAGGTGTGCCACATAGAAGGATTTCCTGACTACTGTGGCGATGTGATTATCAAAGGAGAGACTACTGTCCACCTGTGTCCCAAGGTCTCTTAACACACTTTCGGTGTTAAGTAGACTACCACGTATGTGGCAGCTCATGGGTACAGAGTTTTTACCAAAAGGGATGACAATGCACTTTTTGACATTGAGCTTGAGGCCATGGCTTTGACACCAGGCATCTATCTCAGCGAGGCCCTTTTGTAGGATGTCCACATCTTTTGGAGTTTTGATTATGGCTCCTAGTTTGCAATCATCTGTGAACTTCATTAGCCAAAGACCTTTTGTGTTAGCCTGTACTTCAGAGAAGTAGATACCAAACAGGAGAGAACCCAGGACTGAACCCTGTGGTACTCCACTTGTCACTGGTCTGAAGTTGGATTTGGAGTCTGCTACTTTCACAGTGTGGGTTCTGTCAGTGAGCCATTTGGCAACCCATCTTGTGACATAGGGATTTATACCTAGTTTAGTGAGTTTATCTATAATTCCAGAGTGGGAGATGGTGTCGAAAGCCTTGGCGAGATCTAGATAGGCTGTGTGAACCACCTTACCCTCATCTACGGCTTTGGTGACTGCTTCAAAGAAGTCTATCAGGTTTAGGAGCCATGATCTGTCTTTTACAAACCCGAACTGGATGCGGTCCTGAGTTTGGAGATTACCAATGTCATTGTTTATAAGTTCCATGATGATACGTTCCATAGCCTTGCAGACCGGGCTCATTAGGCTAATGGGGCGGTAGTTTCCGGGGTCCATGGTGGCTCCCCCTTTGTGGAGTGGGATAACTGTTGCTGTGTGCCATCCAGTGGGCACATAGCCTGAGGTGAGGCTATGATTGAACATGGTACTTAGGTGGGGTGTCAGTTCGTTCTGTAGTTCATGTAAAACACAGCCTGGGATGTTGTCAGGTCACATGGATGCTGTGTTCTTGGCTTTGGAGAGTGTGTTTTTTACCTGTACAGCCGTGATTATAGGAACTTTGCATTCTTCCGGTATAGAGATGGGCCCTTTAGGGGATGAGAGGGGGGTAAAGTTAGCACTGAACCTTTCCGCCAGGATATTGGCAATATAAGTTGGTTCTGTATATTTATTGCCATTGTGCTGTAACTCAGAGCAGATCTGAGTGTTGCCATTGAAATTCTTGACCTAGCTATAGAATGCTTTGTGGTTGTCTTTAGAGTCAATGGCAATTTTGTTTTCGTAACTAGCTTTGGAAGATTTTATAAGAGATCTCAACTTCTTACTGAGGCTGACCAGGGAGTTTCTCCACTCATGGGGTTTTACTGTTTTTTTGCAACAGTTTCTTTCTTTTGTTGTAGAGTTTGTTTATGGCAGGGGATCACCAGATGGGCTTCCTTTTTTTGGAGGATAGCATCTTGGTTCTGTTAGGGATTGCACAATCCATGCACTCGTGTAAGTGCTTATAAAGTGCATTTGTGTAGGATTCAGCAGTCATACCTCTATTGTCCGTCAGCATGGGTGTTGTGAAGTTTGCCACTTCTGTCTTAAGAAGCGTGAAGTTGGCTTTGGAGACATTTTTTATGGTGGTTTCCCTAATGGGGGGGTGGGAAAGGGATGTGGATATCTAGGGTGATTAGCTTGTGGTCAGATTTGACCAACGAGGAATTGACCTCTGGTGTGGAGCACCGGTTGCCCATGTTTGTAATAACCAGGTCCAGGATATTGCTGCCCCTGGTGTGGGTGTGGATAAGTTGATCCAAGGCATTGGAATATATGAATTCCAGAAAACGTTGAGCACAAGATTTGGTACATGAGTAGTTTTCCCAGTTAATGGTGGGGTAGTTGAAATCGCCCATTATTAGGGTGTTAGGTTGTACCCTAATATTTTCCAGTGTATCAAGAAATGAGGAGTGGGAATCCTGGGGCATGGTGGGGGATCTGTAGTAAGCTACAGTTTGGATTGCGGTCTTGCCCAGAGTTAATTGCACTTGGATAATCTCGGATGCATTATGCTGCGCAACTAGCCTGGAGGTGTGGATATCCTTAATGAATATGGACACGCCTCCGCCTTTAGTGTTTCGGTCCAGGTTAGGTGGCCGAAAGGTGTGGTATGAATTATAGCCTGTTAATGCAGGGTTACTCTCTGGAGCCTTGAACCAGGTCTCTGTCACTGCACAGATGTCGATGTTCTCCATTTTAAGGAGTTCCTCGAGTGAGTGCATTTTGAGGTTTAGACTTCTAGCATTGAGTAGCAATACCCTCACATTCTTCTTGCTTGTACCTGTTACGGTGGTGAATTTGTCATTTGAATCTTGCCTAAAAAAGGCACTATAGGGGTGGCTAGAGCCAAAGCCAGTACCTGGAATCCCAGGGGCAACAGGTGCAGGCCATCTCTGGAAAAGCAGTGTGGTTTGTCGATCATGTCATCCCAGGCAGACAGACACTGGATCCCCTTAGAATGACAACAGAAGCTTAGCCAATTGTTGAAGTCACTCATTAAGTCCTTGTACTGTGGTATCATTCTGGGTGATGGCAGGATGCTACTCAGGGCTACGGTCATACCTGCCTGGGCTACAAGATCGGACAGCTCATCCATGTCCCTTTTCATGTAGTTCAGGGAGGTACATCTCAGATCATTCACACCAACATGGACAATGGCAGAGTCATATTTGTACTTGTTGTGGAGTGACCTGAGTGCATGCGTTATGTGGCGGATCCTGGCACCCGACAGGCAGCTGGCAGTAACTTTCTCCTTGTTTAGCCTGGTGAGTGGAACACCAGTGTGCTTGAATATAGAGTCACCTATGATTAGAGTGTTGGGTACGTTGTTATGCCTTATAGGCTGTGGTTGAGTGGCACACTGAGTTTGTGGGCTATGTGTCATTTGCGTTGTGTTGGGGGGGGTGGAGGTTGCTTGTTTTTCTGCTTGGAGGTCCCTGTTGCTTGGGCAGGTTTTTACTGAGACCCTCCACGAATGTAGGTGTGTGTTTTGTGTTTCTATGTGTGTGTGTTTTGGAGGTGTAGGTTTTGAGGGACTGTGTGCTGAGTGTGGTGTGGTGCAAGTGTTTACCTTCTCCTTTTGACTGTCTAATCCAGTCTTGGGTGAAGAGAGCTTTGCTTCCAGTTTGGCTATATAAGTGCATCCCTCACAGGTTGTAGTGTTGGGTGGTAGGAGGAGAGGGTTGTCTGTGTACATGAGGCAATTGCTGCATTGCCTCAAGATGCCCAGATTCATCAGGTAGACAGGAGAAAACACCGGGAGCTGACCCTTAGATATGCCTGGATAAGTGCTTATTTGTTAAGTACTAGAAACTGTTTTCTTCTAGACAAGTGAGGAAAGTTGAGTGCTGTAGTAATTTGTAGCTTATTTAGTGCTTACAACGAGTTCTGAACAAGTGCTGAGCTCAAAGAAACAGACTTGAGTGCTGAAACTAAAAAAGTGGCTAGTTCTAAGAAACAAAATTAAGCTAGAAGGCTTCCCTCCAACACAGAAAGGCTTGGGGGCTCAGAAGCCCACAAATAGTCCTGGACACAGCAAATCTGTATCCAGACTAGACTACCCACAGGAAAAGCAGGAAACAAGCTTAGAAATGTTTATTTTTTTTTAAGTGGAAAGAAAGAAAGGAGGAGCAGAAACTAAGTGGACTGGCCTTCTCAAATGTTCTCCCTGTGTTAGGTAGAATGAGGTAATAACACTAGACTGGAAGGAGTGTCCCGGATCAAATTTACAGTAGGGGCGGGCAACTGCAAAGCCGCCAACTATAAGAACAACTTACAAATAGGGACGGAGGGTGGGAAACAAATGGCAGAAATGTTTCTCACAGCAGAAAAGCAGCAGTGAGCCTTTAAATGAAAGTTTTTAAACAGATAAAGGAGCCTCTAGAGAAAGCTTTTAACTGCAAACAAGTTATCAGAATCAAACAACCCAAACAGATGCTTAATAAAAGTGAACAATTTCCAGTTAATACCTCACACACAGTGAAACTAGCTAGAAAAGTATACAGTAGACAAAGTGCTATAAATAACTCAAAAAAATAAGCAAAAAAACAGGATACTTAATGTTATATATTATAGATCCGAGTTTGCTCAGTGTCCTTCCTTCGATTAGCTCAGTGTGTGAAATGGCAGAAACACACAAAAACTTAACTTAGGTAACAGAAAGTTGAAACCTGAGACAACTTTAAAAAAAAAAGCTCAAAAGAACCAATGAGGTGCTTACTCTAAGCTATAGTCCAGGTGATCTCAGTCAGCCAATGACCTTAAACAATCCTCTCTCACTGAAATGCCTGATGGCTTTGGCTAAACCAAGATGTCCCTGAACATGTGCTCAGACACACAGCCTCCACAAACACTAGGCCCAAACACATATGGACAATGCTGCAAATATCCACACTACTGTAGACCTAACTAGTGGTTAAGACACTGTTATCTGACACTAATAAAGCCACTTTCTGACTTACAGTTAGGGAAAGATAAAATTAAAAGGACAAAGACAATGGTGTAGAATTTTTAGAATAGTAGTTTATGCCAGGCTGGTAAAACTGTCAGGGAGCATTTTAAATGGGAAGGCCAGGATTACTCTGATTCAGGAAAAGGCTTGTATTATAGGGTGGTGCAAGCTCATAAGTATTTGTTTAAGAGTCCAGGCGGACCCAGAAACTGTTTCTCAGGGGCCTAAAGGTGTTAAAGCTTCTGTGGTTAAAATCCTGTTCCCACTGATAAAGAGGCAAGGGCTTTGGATAGATGGCGAAAGAAAGTGTATACTTGTTCCACACTAGGCATGAGAGCGTTGAATTGTGAGTTGCACATGCTAAAATATCAAAATTATCTCCTTTCACAATTGAAATCTAAGGTGGATGCTTTGGCGGAAGGTATTGAGTGTAAGAGCATGTGTCTGAACAAGTGGGTAAGCATTCTTTGCAATGTGGTTTTGATGCTGTACAGGCCTCCTCGTGGGTGGCTGCTAGTTCTGTTCTTTCGAGGCATGCCTGGTTGAAGGATCAGAATTTAGCTGAGCATGTTAAGACAAGGATTTTGGATGCTCCTTTACAGTCTGATGTGTTGTTTGGATCGCCTGTGGAAGCAGTTTTAAAGAAAATGGAGGACAAAGCTAAGTCTATGCAAACTGTTAAAGATTTTCAGACTTGGTGAGGGCAGGGGTCAGTCCTTTCCAAAGAAAATTGGGATTTAATTACTCAAGACAGATGGGTGTTGGATATCATTCACCACGGTTACAGGTTTTATTTCCACACAATGCCCCTTTCAAAGGCATGCCAGTTCCTCCTCCACAAAGAAAAGAGGCTCACAAGCAAGTTTCTCAGTTACTCCAGATGGGGGCCATTCAGCCAGTCCCTGTATCAGAAAGGGCCTAGGATTTTATTCTCGCCTGTTCCTAGTACCAAAGAAGGGGAACACGTGGAGACCAATTTTGGATTTATCTCTCCTCAACAGTTATCTGGACATTCCCAGGTTCAAGATGTTGACGTTACAACAACTTTTACCTCTGCTGGCAAAGATCACTGGATGGTAACTTTAGATCTCAAGGAAGCTTACCTTCATGTGCCTATAATTTGGAGATTGCAGAAGTATCATCTTTTTCGGCTGAAATTCATTATCAGTTCTCTTTTCTGCCCCTTTGGCTTATCTACATCGCCCAGGAGTATTCACAAGGTTCTGGCTCCAGTGATAGCTTACTTCAGGCTACAAGGAATTCAAATCTATCCTTACTTGACGACTGCCTGATCCTGGCTCAAGAAAAGGAAGACCTTCTACAGCATCTGGAGTATGTTATAGCAGTGCTAAGATGCCTAGGGTATTCTGTGAACGAAATAAAGTCCAGTCTAGTACCCTCTCAAGACATGTGCTTTCTGGGTGTGAGACTGAATACAGCAGCCCAGATGGCCTTTAACCCCGGACAAACAAAAGAGTCTATCACTTTACTTCCATCAACTATCTCATCAGTCCGTGCTGACTGCAAGGGTCAGTCCTTCACCATTTAGGGTCATGGCATCTTAGATTCTGGTGCTTCCCAATGCCAAACTGCATATGAGGAAGCTACAATGGTATCTCAAAATGTATGGACACAGCAGGATTTGGACACTGTCATTCAAATAATACCTTGCCTTCAAAAGAATTTTTGTGGTGGGAGGAATGTCACCTAAACAAGGGACTCTGCCAGAGGCAAGTCAGATTTTAACGACAGATGCCTCGGACATTGCTTGGGGAGCTCATCTAAATGGAAAGTGGATACAAGACAAGTGGCCTGCCAGACTACAGCATCTACATATCAACATGAAGGAGATGTTAGCAGTCCAGTTTGCATTAATGGCTTTCAAGGAGTTACTTCTTCCAGGGCAGGTGTTGATTCTAACAGACAACACAACTGTCATGTGGTACATCAACAAGCAAGGGGAACACATTCTTATCCTCTATGCAGGCAAGCAATGATTTTATGGGAGACTGCGCTAAGCTTGCAACTAACTCTTCAGGCAAGGTTTCTGCCAGGAGCACAGAACTCCTTAGCAGATGTGTTAAGCAGACAAATCATGGATCCCCCACAGTGGAAACTGGATCTTCATGTATTTTTGACAATTGACAGTGTCATCCCAGACATAGATCTGATCTCTTCTTCTCCAAACCTAAACCACCCAAAATAAGTATTGCACAAAAGGGTTTCATCACACAGCTTGGAAAGTGCTCTGTTGTCAGTTGGGAAAAACCTTCATGTGTATGCCTTTCCACCTCTGCCTCTTCTTCCAAAGGTACTATTAAAGGTCAGACAAGACAGGCCAAGGATGATTTTGATAGCTCCAGATTGGCCTCGCAACACTGGTACCCACTAGGTAAAGCCTCCATGGCCTTTACCTCTGATTCCTCATCTGTTATCTCAGAAGGACGGTCATCTGCTCAATGTCAAGCTTCACTCTCTTCATCTCACAGCCTGGCATATTCTGTGTTGAAACACAGCAGGTCTCAACTTCCTCAACAAGTTTTAAATGTGATTATGGAAGCTAGAAGACCTAGTACAAGGAGAGTGAGAAAAATGGAAGAGATTTTTATTTTGGAGTACAGCAAAGAATTTGGAGATTTCTGAGCCTAATTTGAGTGTGGCTCTTCAATATCTTACTGAGTTATTGGACAAAGGTTTGTCCTTCTATCCTTTGTTCAAGCAGTTTCTTAGAGGGGTAAGAATATAAGACCCCAATGAGAGCTCTATCTCAATTTTGCGTTGAAAAAAACTCTCTACAACCTTTTGAGCCTGCAGCTACTGCTGAATTGAAATACTTGTCATGGAACTTTTCTGCTTTCTGGCCATGCAGAGGGGGTGTGGGTGTCTGCAGTTGAGTTGCAGGCCCCAAGGCCCTTTTTGATTTTCCATAAGGATAGTGTATCATTACGTACTAATCCTTCCTTTATGCCTAAGGTGGTTTTAGTGTGGCTTTTAAACCAAACTATTCATTTGCCTACTTTTTATGCAGACCCCAAAATAAAGGGAAAAGATTTTGCACACTTTAGATGTACACAGGCAATTGCGCTATTATTTAAGCAGGACTAAGGATTTTAGGCAGTCTCAGCAGTTGTTTGTTTCTTTTGCTTTGAGTTCACAGGGCAAGCCTGTGTCAAAACAAACTATTTCTAGGTGGATTGGCTTTGCATTGCATTTTGTTATTCCCATCATGGCAAGGAAATTCCAGCTGGGATTAGGCCTCATTCCACTAGGGCTACTGCCACTTCAACAGCATTTCTAAGGGGGGTGGCAACTAAGGATATTTTGGAAGCAGCTACTTGGAGTTCAGTGCATACTTTCTCTAAGCATTATCACCTTCCTATCTATTCTAAGTCTAGGGCTGGTTTTGCCACAGCTGTTTTGCAAGGCATGTTGTCAGGGACTGCAGCAATGGGAAAAGAACATAGTACAGTTTTGTACCTACCATAAATGTAGATGTTAGATTTCATTTTGCCTGATCAATATCCCCCTCCCCCCTCTGTGTTTAGGGGTGGTTGTGTAGGTGAGTTTACATGCTGATATTTTGGTATATAGTCTTGTATATATTGTATATATTTTTGGTGCAGGTTTTTTGAGCCTTGTCTTTTAGGGTCTTCTGACATCTGGGGCAAAAAAGAAAGAGGATATATGGCGGCGCGATTAGTACTCCCTGACGCATTGACGTCAGTCCACGCGGTCCCCTGCGCGAGCCCCCTTACTTCTGGTATTCGGGCCGACTGGATGACTGCAGCAATGGAATCCTCGAACATCTACATTTATGGTAGGTACAAAACTGTACTTTTTTCTGCTTGGAGGTCCCTGTTGCTTGGGCACGTTTTTACTGAGACCCTCCACGAATGTAGGTGTGTGTTTTGTGTTTCTATGTGTGTGTGTTTTGGAGGTGTAGGTTTTGAGGGACTATGTGCTGAGTGTGGTGTGGTGCAAGTGTTTACCTTCTCCTCTTGACTGTCTAGTCCAGTCTTGGGTGAAGAGAGCTTTGTTTCCAGTTTGGCTATATAAGTGCATCCCTCACAGGTTGTAGTGTTGGGTGGTAGGAGGAGAGGGTTGTCTGTGTACATGAGGCAATTGCTGCATTGCCCCAAGATGCCCAGATTCATCAGGTAGACAGGAGAAAACACCGGGAGCTGACCCTTAGATATGCCTGGATAGGTGCTTATTTGTTAAGTACTAGAAACTGTTTTCTTCTAGACAAGTGAGGAAAGTTGAGGGCTGTAGTAATTTGTAGCTTATTTAGTGCTTACAACAAGTTCTGAACAAGTGCTGAGCTCAAAGAAACAGATTTGAGTGCTGAAACTAAAACAATGGCTAGTTCTAAGAAACAAAATTAAGCTAGAAGGCTTCCCTCCAACACAGAAAGGCTTGGGGGCACAGAAGCCCACAAATAGTCCTGGACACAGCAAATCTGTATCCAGACTAGACTACCCACAGGAAAAGCAGGAAACAAGCTTAGAAATTTTTATTTTTTTTAAGTGGAAAGAGAGAAAGGAGGAGCAGAAACTGAGTGGACTGGCCTTCTCAAATGTTCTCCCTGTGTTAGGTAGAATGAGGTAATAACACTAGACTTGAAGGAGTGTCCCGGATCAAATTTACAGTAGGGGCGGGCAACTGCAAAGTCACCAACTATAAGAACAGCTTACAAATAGGGACGGAGGGTGGGAAACAAATGGCAGAAATGTTTCTCACAGCAGAAAAGCAGCAGTGAGCCTTTAAATGAAAGTTTTTGAACAGATAAAGGAGCCTCTAGAGAAAGCTTTTAACTGCAAACAAGTTATCAGAATCAAACAACCCAAACAGATGCTTAATAAAAGTGAACAATTTCCAGTTAATACCTCACACACAGTGAAACTAGCTAGAAAAGTATACAGTAGACAAAGTGCTATCAAATAACTCGAAAAAATAAGCAAAAAAAAAGGATACTTAATGTTATATATTATAGATCCGAGTTTGCTCAGTGTCCTTCCTTCGATTAGCTCAGTGTGAAATGGCAGAAACACTCACAAACTTAACTTCTTAGGTAACAGAAAGTTGAAACCTGAGACAACTTTAAAAAAAAGCTCAAAAGAACCAATGAGGTGCTTACTCTAAGCTGTAGTCCAGGTGACCTCAGTCAGCCAATGACCTTAAACAATCCTCTCTCACTGTAATGCCTGATGGCTTTGGCTAAACCAAGATGTCCCTAAACATGTGCTCAGACACACAGCCTCTCAAACACTAGGCCCAAACACAAGCCTGAATATGGTCAATGCTGCAAATATCCAGACTACTGTAGACCTAACTAGTGGTTAAGACACTGTTAGCTGATACTAATCAAGCCACTTTCTGACTTACAGTTAGGGAAAGATAAAACTAAAAGGACAAAGACAGTGGTGTAGAATTTTTAGAATAGTAGTTTATTCCAGGCTGGTAAAATTGTCAGGGATGAATTAGAAAACAAAGAGCAAAGTTATTGAGTAAACAAGCTATTGAAATGTATCAAGGGTAGAGGAAACTGGGATTATGGAAACACTTGACAGGCGAGTACCAATATATGTAGTAAAGATGTTTGATTCTGTCTCTCACAAGAGCCTGATAAGAAAATTGGAGGAGTTTGGTATAGGATCGAAAAGGAGGAATGGGATGGCCACATGGTTGAATGGTAGAACAAAAAAGGTCCGTGTTTATTCTGTCAAATAACAATGAAAGACACAATTGTAGTAACCACTCAAGTCACAGTTGGAGGAGCCACTCAGGTAACCTGATTATCCTAAGATCCTAAGTGGCTCCTTCAATTAGATGGCCCATAGTCACTAAGAAAGCACTGAAATGAAAGAGTGAGAGGAACTCGAGAGAGAGAGAGAGAGAGAGACAGAGAGAGCGAGAGAGAGAGAGAGAGAGACAGAAGAAAGGTAGTAGGGCCTATACAGTGTATTGATAAGCAGCCACAACTCAGTAGTCCTTACAACTTGCCAATCCATTAAGTAAAGAACAGCAGTTGGCAGTCAGTCATATATGGACAGTGGAGGGCTTTGGAAAACAGTCTTTATTCATGTCTGAATTTGTATTCTGTATGTTCGTCATAAAATGTGGTTTTCTGGTAGATCATAGGAGGAAAGTTGGAAAGTTTACCTGCTTATTGAGAATATGTATTCCTACATTTGGGACCTCTTCCAAATCTTTATTCATATACGTTTGGAGCTGTGGCTTACTATTCACAGATTCATGTAATGACACTGTCAGCCACATGACCTCTCAGACATACAACAGTCAGTAAGCAGAAAGAGCAGCAAGGACTTTAACTATGACCATCAGTCCATCAACAGCATAAACTAAAGGCAATTATGAGGATATAAAGGTTTTATCAGCGAAGATATTTAAAGATGTTTCAGAACTGTTTCCTGCTATTTCAAGTAGTAAAAAGGATTGTCTTACAATACTGCATCATTGTTAGTATGTTATCACAAGTATGGTTATTCTCTGTTGCCATCTAAGAAATTTTCAATTGCTTCACCAGCACAAAAGTTAGTTTTACAGCACAGTGATTAAAATATGGAAGGAGGTTCACAAAGAGGCCACCAGGTGGGAGCTGAAAGGAATGATATAGCAGAGGAAGGTGGAAATTGCTGGTGTCACAGGAAAATGGGCCAATGGCAAGAGGGAATAGACTATGGTGGTAATTCAGTACAGTTTGTTCAGGAATGCCAGAGATCAGTGCAGCCTTTAAGATACCCAGAATTTGGTATCCCAGCAAGATTACCGAATTAGTAAGTCCCCAGGAGTCCAACAACTTAATAGGGAAACAAGATGTGAACAAGTGCTTTTCCCCTGTTAATAATTATTTTAATAATACAGCATTGACAAATGTGG
Organism: Protopterus annectens; assembly: GCF_019279795.1. Classification (NCBI taxonomy): domain Eukaryota; kingdom Metazoa; phylum Chordata; order Ceratodontiformes; family Protopteridae; genus Protopterus; species Protopterus annectens. The sequence goes on along the minus strand of NC_056728.1, from coordinate 1,168,848,986 downwards.
GGTTCATTTTGTCTTACTTCTTTTACATCAGTCAAATGTCCAGTGGATGATAAAACAAAACACAAGCAATGCAACAGCCTTTCTTTAAAAAAAAAAAAAGATCTGACACAACTTATTGGTTCTTTTCCTGCTCTCTATATTTGGTCCATTTACCCAGTTTAAATTTATATAGCTGCAGCAGGTAACTTGCAGAATATTGAACCCTTTCATTTTCTGGAAAACTTTCAGCCTGTACATCGTCTTCTTCCATGTTCAGTTTGTCATTTATTGTACTTTATTTTTTGGAATCACTTTACAAGAAAAGCATCAGGGAAACATGACTGGGTCTGGCTGTTCAAATCTGCATTTAACCACGAATACTTCACAACTGTCCCTGATTTTGTAGAACACTCCTGATTTTTGCCACATATTTTTGCTTCTCCGTTAGAATTTTTTCTTTTTTTTTAATTTTTGGTAAACATTGAGTACTGCAGTCAGTAATGCCAGACATTAGAGTTTTATAACACTTATTACTCTGATAATACTTGTTGATGTGGAAGATGTTCTACAACCTTTTCAAGTGAATTAGAGCAATATTTTAAAATGCCCTGATTTGGGACCTTTGTCCCCTTCCCATTATTTTTGACTTTGTCCTTAATTGTTGAGAGAGCAAGTTGAGAGCTATTAGTTCTGATGAAGTCCATAATGAAATCTGAGGAAGGAAGTGGTTTACCTTAACTTTGTTGCTGATTTTTGTAATTTCTGTGGCTGTGTCATATTAAAGCTAGAGTGGACTTCAAGTCTGTGGATTTTTGTAGATTTTGTGGTTTTGGTTCGAAGTTAAGAGGTATGCTTCTATTCTTTGCAGCTAGAGGCCCCACGGTCTTTAGAATTACATGCAAATAAGTTTTTATTTTTGTTTTTGCTCTTGTATACAAGATAATAAAAGACACATTATTCTAATATCATCCTTCTAGCTCATTGGTTTACTAAACCTTCTATGGAGAGTTTCTCATATTACAGGTATCCCTTATCAAAATAGCTTTCAACAGAAATTAAAGTCTGCTGCATGAACAGAACATACACAGAGATTGATCATGTATGAAATTGGGCATTACACTGCTGCCCTCTTTAATGTTTTGTGTTTCTGGTGATGACTCATTCTAGTCTGCATCTGGATTCTTTGGCAAGGCCCAGTATGGAAGCAAAGGTGATAGTTTTGAAAAACAAGCTAATACCTGAGAATCTATGTTTTTTTTTTTTAAACAAAGGTTAGTTATGTAAGGAAATATCACAACTAGGGACCAAGTAACCCAACATCTCATCCAGACATGCCTTGAAATAACTGGTACGGTATGCAAATGTGCTCTGTGCTGGACAGGAGGTAACTACTTCCACTACCACAGCAACACCACAATGGTGTGCAGCTGACTGTGTACTGCTGTTTTTTTATGCATGGTGTCAAAGCATCTCAAGGTGATGTTTCCAAAGCCCCATCCTCCCAATGTTGTTTTTTCCAACCCTTCTCCAGTGGTCTGTGTTGCATACTTCACCCCACTTCTGCAAATTACTGGACCAGCCACTGCTGACCATACTAAAAATATAACAGTGTTTTCATATAACTGAGATTTTTTAATTACTAAATATTGAAAAGCATGTATAACTCTTGAATTTCAGAGTTTGCTTGTCATGGCTAATTAACATTTGTTTGTGCATAAGAAACAAAGTACTATTTTTGTTAGACATGCAGATATACAGTAATATTTATGTCAGGATCCTCGATCTCTTGTTTTCTCTATTTTAATGGAGAATTTCTAGCTTCTTGTCCATCTACAGAATATTATCCCACCAGCTCTTCATCAAACTGTGATAAAGAGTATTAAAACCCAGTAACATGACCAGACACCTCTATCTAACTATAGTGTGTAGCTCCATACTGATGTAGATGAACCCTGACAAGAACAAGTTGCAGGTGATATCCGAGCTTCACCTTAGTGTAAGTTACTCCATTACAATTCTGTTTCTGTGATGGGTATGCTGATAAACCTAAGAGTTCCTGCAAATGTCACTGTGACATTGTAAGAAAACTAAGAATCATTTTGTCTATAATTTGAAATGCATTGTGTTAAACCCTCCATTTGCCTTTTTTTTCTAATCAATATCTTTGAATTTTCTCAGGGGATGCTGTAATTCCACTCTGGCTGCCACAGTGCGGTAAATGTGAGCACTGTTTAGACCCTAACAACAACATATGCAAAACACTCAGGTTAGTATGAAGCCAATGACTAATGTATTTTGATTGTCTGAGTACTTGTCTGCTCTGAAAAAAGTGTTTTCATTTTAGCATGAAATTTTTCCCCTTATTTGTTCAATAAACTAACAGAACTGCATTCCAGATAACTGTAACAGTGAATAGCGTATTTCTTATACATTTATAGGTAAGTACCAGGCTAGCTACCCCTGCGGGCCATTTTAAGCCAGCCAATTTCCCATTTGGTGCTCAAAATAACCTATCCCATTTGCTATTAGACTGGCCTAATCCATCACATTGTTGATAATTCTATATTACCCCTAATGAGAATAACTGGGATCATACTATATATAGGAAGCTATTCTTGGAAGCTGAGGGGCTTTAGGTATGTGATCTTTTTGGCTAGGAACTTTTGGGGAATTTCTAATTGTTTGATATGTTTGTTGAGATACATTCCAAAGAGAGGGTTGTATTCAAAAACTGTCCTGATCAGTGCTGAGTATTTCATAGTGATTACCTCTTTAGACTTTGATGTATTCATTTGGTAATTAAAATCACTAAATAAAAGGATTTCCTGGTAACTGTTATCATATGATGGTCAAAAGTGAGGGAGTTATCAACCCAACTAAGAGTTTGAGAGAGTTCATTCTGGAGGGTTTTGATGTCATAGGGTGAATTAACAACAAACCCTAGTTTGTAACTGTCTGCAGACTTTGTAACAATCAAATGTTTCATTCACCTTTACAAGACACAATCACAATTTGTGATTTATTTTAAAACTACTGTTATGGTATAATGGAGCAAGTTATTGTTTGACTCTACAGTTCGGAAAGTATTTGACTCTGATATCATTTAGGAGCTCCTGCAAAATGGATAAAGTATAAAATACTTATACTTGAAGGAAGGGGATCCTACATTTCACACTGCTCCTTTGTTCAGCTAGGCTGCACAGTACTGTCCTCGGACTTTTGTGTAGTTGTTGACATTAACTGTTTACCCAGTAGATAGGCCAATAAACTGAAATACTCAATGACTATAGCATCTTTCATATCCTGAATGGGGGTGGGGCGAGTAATGAGATTAGAAAAGGGCCAGACACAGTGATGCAGTGATTTCTTTTTTAGAAAATGTCTGCACTGTGATCTTTGATTACTAGTGAATACAAGTACTTGAAGGAATTTAGTTGTGGTAAGAAGTCTAGGTGACTGCTGGAAAGTTGAATTAAGAAGTAAAATTATGGTTTAGAGAACACTGACATTTGAAGTGCAAGTCGTGGAAAATGAATAGAATTACTTATGCCCTGGAACTCTAATACTGCCACCTTCTCTGCAAGCATTAAACATGTTATTTTGTATCCTTCTTATATAATGTGTTCATCAGGGCACATTGACGTTAAAAGTAACAGTTCTTAAATATGGGCTGTTAGATTTTGCAAAGTTTGAAATGTTTACTTTTGGATTATTCAAACTACATCACTCCTCCCACTTCTTTAAATACTTCACCTGTTCACTCTCCACCTACATCTTCTTCAGCACAATGCCTACTTCACCCATATCCACTTACCTCAAACCCCTACTCCTGTTTTCAATTCTTCCTGTCCTTTCCCTTCCCTATATCCTAACTACCTATGAACATCTTAGCTACTCTAATTTCCACCATCCCACTAAACAAACATCCCTACCAGCTTTATCAGCCACCCTTAAACACATCAACATAACATCTACAACCAACTATCTCCTCCCAAAGTATCATAGACTATCCATTTTACCTATAAACACTACCATGTCAAGAGAACACATAGCATACTGAATCTTTCTCTAATTCACACATATAGACTACACCTATACCTCCTACTGGATGGTGACATTCATCCAAATCCTGGCCCTACCAGTAATAGTCCTGCTAACCCAGTTAGACCCTCTCCCTCTTCCTTTCTCACTCCTACAAAGCCTCCTAACTCCCTCTTTATAATTTACTTGAATATACAAAGTGTTAATAATAAAGTGACTCACCCTCATGCCCTACTGGATGTGCATAACTTTGACATTCTATGCCTAACCGAAACATGGTTAAAACCAACAACCCAAGACTATGAAATCACCCCTCCAGGATATAGTATTTTAAGAGTGGATCACCTTAATAAAAAAGGCGGGGGCGTAGAATTAATATACAAAGCAGGGCTCGAATTTACACTTCTTGATACTCACCCACCATCCGATACCAATACTGAAATTCTTATCACTAAGCTACAACTAAATACTTGTAAGTCCATCAGCATTATATGCTATTATCTTCCTCCAGGTAATAACATCACCTCCCTAGAAAATATCCTTAGCTGGCTTTCCACTAACTATCCACAAGAAACCATTCTGCTAGGCGACTTTAATATAGACTGGAATACCTGTAATTCCAATAACCCAACTAACCACATAAACCTACATGGCTTCTCCCAAACTATCACCTCACCCACTCGAACCCATAAACCTTCCAACAAAGAAACCACCCTAGATTGGATTCTAATAAATACTCAGTCCCCAACATATACATCAGGCATCATGCCAGATGACATTAGTGATCAGTCACTAACTTATATAATTTGTCAAAAGAGTAATATTCCTAGCCCTTCAACTTATAGAACAACTCGCTCCAATAAACATTTTAACCCTGAACACTTCCAAAATGAACTGAATGTATGCAACTGGTCACCCTTAAAACACCTCCAACTGGAGGAAGCAGCGGCATACTTCAATTCTAAGTTCCTAGAAATCATGGACTACCATGCCCCTTCCTGTACTCTTAGGAACAGTACCAAAACTGCTCCGTGGCTTACAAAAGAAACTAAGCAAAAAATTCTACGTAGAAACAAAATTTGGGCCAAATGGCATACTTCTAAAGACCCATCTGATCATTTAACATTTAAACAGCTTAGAAATTCTACTAAAGCATCACTACTATTAGACAAAAAAAACTTCTACTTTCAACTTCAACAAACCAATCAACAAAGTTCACAGAAATTCTGGTCAGGTATCAATAGACTCCTTCATCCAGGCAACTCTAAGACACCAACCCCATCTGGAATTACCCAAGAGACTCCCAAACAAATTACTGATTCCTTTAATATCTTCTTTACTAAAGCTATCCAGACACTTGCTAACTCACTACCTCCTGTATCCTCTTATCTGCCCTCCTCCTCAAATAACTCACTGCCTATTTTCCACCTCCAACCTGTGCCTACATCCCTCATCTGTACCCTCCTTCAAAAACTCAAACCCTCTAACCCCTTTGTTGACCTCTTACCTGCTAAATATCTTCAAATAGCAGCTACAGTTATTGCTTACCCTACCTCTATCCTAATGAATAGAACCATAACAGAAGGTACCATCACATCCATCTGGAAAGTCTCACATATAATACCCCTACACAAAGGTTGCAACTCAACTGAACTACCTAACTTTCTTCCAATTGCCCTACTCTCTCCCATAGTTAAATCATGGAAAAATGCATCCACCGTGAAGTATTACACCACCTTCTCCAAAATAACCTATTAGCTAGCTCTCAGCATGGCTTTCGACCTTTCCATAGCACCACTACTGCCCTCCTATCATTTTCTGACCATATTAACAAAAAACTTAACAGTAACACCCTGTCCTCTGCTATCTTTATTGATCTTTCAAAAGCATTCGACATGGTTAACCATCAACTACTGTTGAATTTTCTTAAGTCCCTCTCACTTGATACTCAAGCACTGCAGTGGTTCAAGTCCTACTTGGATAACAAGCAACAGGCAGTGCTTTGGGATAACACTCTATCCTTCCACCTTCCTGTCTCCCTTGGTGTACCCCAAGGTTCTATTCTGGGCCCTCTTCTATTCTCCATCTTTATCATCTTTATAAATGATCTATTAGTATCCCCACAAGCTATATCCATCCAGTATGTAGATGACTCCACATTAATATCCTCAGCTACAGGGCCTTCTAAACTGCAGTCCCTCACCCAAAATGTCTTCGAGCTAGTAGAAGAATGTTTTTTACAGCACTGTCTCCTCCTTAACCCCAAAAAGACTAAACTACTGCTGTTTACTCCTACACAAAAGTCCACCCCATTTGCCTTCACTATCAAATCTAAAAATGGCACCGTTATATCTCCTGACACTACTACTAAACTCTTAGGAGTAACTATTGACCACAATCTTAACTATGATACTCATATCAACACCACAATAAAATCAGTTAACGGAAAACTAGGCTCCCTCTATAAAATTAAACCCTTCCTTACTCCCATTGCTAGAACTACTATTGCCCATACCCACCTTATCTCAACTCTCTTTTATGCCTCTCCTATATATACAAATCTATCTAAATGCAACGACAACAAGCTGGCAATCTTCTACAATAATATTGCCAGATTTGCTACTGGCTCCACTTTCAGAACCCATCACTGCCAAAATCTGAATCAACTGGGCTGGCTGGAATTGCATAATCAAATTCTATTTCACCAACCGATTATTACCCATAAAATCCTTTATCAACCAGGTAACACGCCAATTCTTACAAGTCTAATCAGCCCATGTAAAAATCTTACAAATCTGCGCTCAACAAATAAACTACTGGTATCTAGACAAAAACCCAACAGTAAAGCAGGAGATTCCCTTTTCATTAGCACTGTGGATAAAACCTGGAACCTACTTCCCAGTGAACTCGCATCTCTTTCTTCAACTACATTATTCAAAAAGAAACTCATATTATACCTTACAACCCACGGGCTATGTCCCTGTACTAACCCTGACTAAGATGTTTCTCCTCCTGTTATCCTAGGCTATAGCACCATTTATTACTCATTTTATAGCCAGTTTAAGACACCGGCCTTCTACGTTGGATGTACTGTACCCAGGAAAGACTGTATGGACATCTTTCTGTATTATTTATGAGTTACTGCCTCTCAATTAATTCGCCCAGTTCTGTTTATAACTAGTCTGTTCTCCTGTGCCATACTCATAACTTTGAGTTGCGAATTCCCCACAATCTTCTGAATACTTTTTTCTTCTGCAGTGTTTGGTTAAAAAAAAAAAAAATCTCATCTAAAGAGTGGGGGGGATTTATCTCATTTGTTCTCTTTTTATCTATCATGAATGCTAAGTTACCATGTAACGCCTGTTCTGTCTGACAAATAATCTGTAACTGAAGTTTAATGTTACTGTTTGTTAGTGTATTTTATGTGGAGCTTTTCTCCCCGGGCTTCTACTGAAAATGGACATATATACATATATCCAGTTAGACTAGCCCAGTCAGCAAATGTAAAATACAATAAATAAAATAAAAATTATTAGGTCCTTTCTCTGATATTTATTTTTGAAACTTTTTACTGGAACAACAACAAATGAGCTGTACTCATTTTGTCACTCCCTATCAACAAATGTGCATATAAATATATATATATATATATGTGTGTGTGTGTGTGTGTGTGTGTGTGTGTGTGTGTATGCACACACACACACCACACACACAACACACACACACACACACACACACACACACACACACACACACACACACACACACACATATCTGGCGTAGATTGAATATTGAATTTTTTATGCATTTTTGGTATTCTTCCATTTTGTAATCCACTTCAAGTTTCTTCAATTTATTCAAGTCCTGGTAGAGCAGTGAGTTTAGTGGTAGTGCACCTGTTGTCGGTGACATTGTTTATCCTGAGGTATGGGCTGTGTAACAGTTTTGTTCCTTTTTTTCTTGGTTCCTGGTACATCTGGCCAGTGACAGATTGTGTACCTTGGGCTGTTTTTATCCACGGGCCCCCTACACACATTTTTAGGACCACGCATAAATGCATATGTTCTTTGATACACCTTCCTGAGTGTATTAAATTATATTCCTTGTTTAATACAACAATATTTGTTTGCGTGTTTCAAATTTGTAGATTTGAACATTTTTTTCCAGTAAGCAGTGAAATAAAATGTATGAACCAGAAACAACAAAACTATACATTTCTGAACATTTCAACCATAAAAGGTCACTCATACTGCTTATAATCCACCATTATCAGTCAATATTCACAATCCATCCAGAAGTAAAAGTCATCTGAATAATTCAAATTAAAGAGAACTATTACTAATGCAGAGGTTGGTGCTGGAAAGCAATTTGCATTTCAATGATTTATCTACAAAATGCAGTGTCTGATGCCTTTGAATGATAACTTGCCTATGTTACAGTAAAAATGGTGTGCTGGTGATATTGCCATAATATTTCCTGAACTAGATCAGCTATGCAATAGGAAATGGCTGTAAAATGACAACAGTTTCATAGTTGCTAGGCATCTAATGTGTAGTATAGCTAGGTTGGGGAAGAAGGGCAACTGTCCAGGGTGCAAATTGTGTGGGGCTGCAGTCATCTGATTATGGTATCCAATGCAATACCAGCTTTTAAAAAAATGGTATTGCATTTGCATTCAAACGTAAGTTCTGTAGTGCTCCATGTGTGGTTATTGTAGCAAACAGCTTGCTACAGTTTAAAATATTTTTTTAACTAAAATCTGAGCATGTAGGCATTTGTAGGAAGCAGTTTGCTACAGTTCATAATAATAAAGTTGTATTTATTTATTTATTTTAAATAAATGGGAAGAGGGTCGGGGGAGGGCACAGAAATGGGACCTGAATGACTGGGCAGGGGCGGGTGGCATGTAGAAGAAACATCCTTCATCTTTCTCTTTTTATTTCAGATTTTACAGAAAGACTGCTGACAGCTATTTTCTAAATAAAACAAAACACTCACATATTGAAAACAGGCTTAGCATAAAAACAGAAACTTCTCATCCCTTGAAACTCACATTTAGTGAAAAACGCATCTAGCAACCCAATAAATTACAAGAACATGCTGGAATTCATACTCAAATAGTATGTTATGAATCCTAATTTGTGCCAGTGTGAAGGGTACAGTATTTCAAAAGGCAAATGTGTAATGCATTTGCTATCAACTTGGGATCCCACTGGACACAAGTGTCATTTTTCAGGACCAGTCCAGGAATACTGTCTGACAAATTAACTTGTCAGAGTCATACAGAAGGTAAATTAAGGCTAATGGAATCAACCATGTACTATAGGAAGCAGCTCCTAGCCTTACCCATTACGTGCTAGACAAGCTGTTGTAGCCCTAACATACTGCATTTCATACCAGTGTGCCTGCAAAAAAAAATAATAATTAAATTAACATTCATAGCTGAAATATTGACAACAAACTCGCAGACTTCATGCTGTCCAACTTATTCACAGCTAACTACTAAACACACAATCAATATTCAACAAAACAAGGAAGCCAATGATTGCATCCAAATCAATTCCTTCCTTTATGTCATATGTTCCCGGGCCTCCACTGAAAATAGGATGTGTCCTAGTCAGACTTTCCCGATCAACAAAAATGATAAAAATAAATAAAATAAATATGTACTCTGATTCATAGGTAGTTACCAACCTTGCAGTCCAGGGGACCGATGAAGAGCCTAGAATAAATTATAAGGTGCCCCAAAGTATATCTAGTTACAAGACTTGCTAAAGAAAAGAGCATAAATAAGCAGTAAAATCTGAGATGTTCAGCAAAACTAGACAGAAAAGAGCTGAGTACTCTAAATCAGTTAAAAACTTAGCAGAGTAACAGGTTTTACATCAACACGCATTTTATTGATTTATTCCTTGTTAACCAGATTAGCCCCACTAGGCTAGTGGTCTCTCTTCAAGGGAGAACTGAGGTGATAGTTATACTACAGTGGGAAATTTGATCAGAGAACTTCCCATATTCTTTTCAACAGGTGCTGTGGATTTTTTACACCCACCAAGTCAAGTCAATAGTACCTCCTTTTGGCATCTCAACTAAAGGAAAACACACGCAGGAGTACAACACACCGCCTTATGCTGCACTGCAATGTCAGCTATCAGTCTACCTGTTGTGGGAATAGAACCCACAGACTTCTGCACCAAAAGCAAATGTGTTACCCCTTGCATCACTTACACAGACTGTGAACTACAAAACTGAAACTCTATGACTGATACCAACAGATTGTACTCCTCACTAATTTATCAAAAAAAAAAAAAAACAAGTTGAAGGAGTGGTGGCAGTTGGTGTGGATGATTAAGGTTTTTACCTTCCAGTATTTAAGGTTCAGGGTTTGACTCTGAGCAAAGTCACTTAAATAGACAGTTCCCCCAAATGGGATATTATAACATGCGTGCACACACACACACACACACACACACACACACACACACACACACACACACACACACACACACACACACACACTACAGTCCAAAGCCTCACTGTGACCTGCTCTCTAATATGCACTCCCTGCAACCCTTCCCTTGCTGTAATGTCAAGTATATGCTGCTTCTCAGGTGCTTTTGGGAACATAATATACTGCTGTTTCTGTCATTTCTTGTCTTGTGTGCTTCTGCTATCCATGCATTTCCAGATGCTGACATTGAGACTTCTGTGGATACTAAATATATAGGATCATAGCCATCCTGGGTATTTATTTATTTATTTTTTTAATTTTTAAAGCAAAGCCAGGCCCCTCACTCCCAGCAAGCAGGCCCTAGGCAGATTCCTAAAGTCACGCTGGCTCTGCTGCACCTACTGAAAACAATTATGGCCTGCTTTATGCCTTCCAACACTCCCCTCAAATAACACTTTAAAAACAATTGAGGCTTTAGTCCTCTGATATGGATGAGAATGCTAATGTCATTTTGTAGAGTTATAACATTTCAAATTATGTTAATCATACAGAGTTAAATAGCATTCCACATTCTAAGTAATTTTTTCTACTTCATCCTCCATTAATCTTATGCCTTCCATGAGAACTCCCCTGATGCTTTGACCTATTATTCACATCATCTCCAAGCAGCATTCTGTATTTAGAGCAATGCACCTTCTGTGGCTGTTGATGTTGATAGACCAGAGATTCTGGTTCTCCTACAGGTTCCCTATACCAAGCCAGCTTTAGGGTTCACTGGCCTTTTATAGCAGCTACAGTGTTAAGTTTGCCAGCTATCTATGTAAATGTGTGTGTGTGTGTGGGGGGGGGGGGCATGCTACTTTTTTATACATTTTTATTCTATTTTTTTAACTGAGTAAACTCACTGAGCAAAACAGCTTCATTAAAGGGGCAACTTTCTGCTAAGTGAGTAATTATAAGGCAAATGCAGAATGAGAATCAAACCCAGGACTACAGAATGAAGCTCATAGCCATGATTCTGTCTTCATAGGTTCATAGGTGTATACTAGGCTAATGGCCCTGGAGCCTTTATAAACCTAGCCCATAGGATTACCCTGACATTGTGCCACCTGACCTTAGTTCATAAGCATACCATTGTCTGCCCAACAGGTTCTAATATGATTGCATTCATGGAAGAGCTGTGAAGTCTACATAACCTTATGGTAAAGACTGTGTCTTTTACTTTTTATCTTGAGCAATTACAATAAAGTCACGAATAACAAGTTTAAACAGTTATCCACATGCAAAGTGAAGCTCCTCTGTCTGTGATAATTTTTAAATGATTGAAATTAGTAATGCTTCACTGTTACTTCAGCTAAAAAAATCTGAATGTGATCCTGTTAGTTAAGGTTCATTCCATCCCATCCCTAAAACATTTATCACATGCTCCTCATGTGTCTGTGTGTAAAACCTACAAGACTGAGTCTTTAGCACAATCTAAAAAGAAAATGTTTGACAACTATAGCATCTTAATGCTACAGCCAAACTCTCATATTCATATACATGTAAATATAGTCTTCAACCAGGCATTTCTGCCTCCATTCTTCAACATAACTATGCCCCTTAATGACACAGTAATAGCTAATATATATATATATATATATATATATATATATATATATATATATATATATATATATATATATTAGGTTCATAAAAGGTACTGTAATCTGCTTTATAGCTAGGCTGTTATAACTAAGTTATACAATAATGTTGTCTATGGAAAATGATGAGAATTTACCACATTTTAAAGTATGCTCTGATATACTTATTCTGTAAAATAAAATACCAAAGTTTTTCTCTAATCTTCTTAGCAGGATACATCATTGTATTGCCTTCCAGTAATTGCATTAGCTAGAACCCAAAACTACACCCATTGGAAAACTGCACACAGCATACTGAGAAGTTTTAATAAATGCCTGTTCATAAAATGTAAAACCACAATATATTCCTAAAAGATAACTTAGATCTCAAAAACTAAATCATCAAATAGTTACCAAACCCAGCAATCACTGTAGTGACTCATTTTGTTCTGTATATGTCAATAAACCAAGTAAAATCCATATGACAATGTAAGGTATTGTTAGCTATTCCGGGAGACTTGGGGGAGTGGATGTGTAACATATGCCAGCACAGCTAGCTGGAATTTTGTAAAGAATTATATATCATCTGTATATCAAACTGATTTGTACAGATACTTGTGTTGAAAAATGTATTTGTAAAGCTGCTTGTGTTAGAAATGTACCAACAGTGCGCACAGAAAAAAATATCCATGCATTACTGTAACTGTTTAAATGTAAATGTTTTAACAGAGGATACTGGAAGACAAGAGTTTAATCTCAAACTTTTAAAATAGTTTGAAATTAAATTACTTGGCTTAGGCCATAAATATTGTATCTTACAGTTCTCAATGCAGCCAGAGGTAAAAAGTCTATATTAAGAAGCTTCTTCCATTATCACTGGGGTGAACTAATTGCTACTCTGGAAGGGTGGAGATTTGAAATTGTTTTATGACTTCCAAAAGCTATAGCAGATCTTAGCAAGTGTGTGTGTGTGTGTGTGTGTGTGTGTGTGTGTGTGTGTGTGTGTGTGTGTGTGTGTGTGTGTGTGTGTGTGTGTGTGTGTGTGTGTGTGTGTGTGTGTGTGTATTATTGATACATATATGCTAAATCCTGACAGCTTCTAGCCAAGGGGGGAAGCATAGGAACCAGAAATCAGATGACCAGATGTATGTGATGCCATTCTGTAATCCATCACTAAAAACAATGTTTAATACTAGGTGAGACTGAAGTCTCAGAGCACTCTGTTTTTGTAACCTGACAAAGAAGGATCTCTCATCTACTTCATCTTATCTTTCTCTAGTAAGTAACCATGGAATAATAATTCTTTAGATCAGTCAGGAAAATATAATGAGGTAAGTATTGTTTTTTCCTGTTACTCTGTGAACCTGACCATTTATGTTATTTTTAATAGTTCCTGTGATTGAAACTCTGATGTTTATTGTAAACAGATATTTAGTATTTTCATGTTATTTTAGTATTTATTATTAAATATATTTAAACTTTCATTGTGGATGGTCCTTTAGAGAATATTTTAATCTTTGAGAGTGCTTATATTTACTGAGTGGTACTGTGGCCATTCTTGAAAGCCTTCCTGTTTGGTCAACATTACCATTTGTATTAATATTAATTTCACACAATATAATTGGGTACCCTTGCAAGAGCTTTAGAGTAGCTGGCTTTGGAGTGTCTGGTGGTGGTGTAACTACCTTATAGTCTGGGCAGAAGGGGGCATAGCTAGTAAATTTGTGCCAGCCTTTCCCAGCTGTGTGTACGTGTGTATGAAAATCAAATCTCAAAAAATGTGTGTGTCAGCCGCTTGGAGCAGGGGAACAAAGCACTTGTTTCACAGAGAGAGTGGTGGAAAACTTGGACCTGGAGAGAGACAGATAGAAAAGCCTAGACCCTGGACTGAGAGTGTCCTGTGTACTGTTAAGGGAAATTGTGCTTGATGCAGACAGCTGCATCTGGAAATACAGGTTGCATCCATTTTTGTTCCAAGTGAATGTCCCTCTCCAGTGCCAGTGATGAGGATTTAGGATCCCTGATTACTGGCCCTGAGTGGGTATGTCACATACCGGTTGCAGTGGTGGGATGTTAATTGAACTTCTGTAGCCTGAAAGCAGTTGCCACTGAAGGTGGGTGTACTCTCAAGCAGCCACAAGTTAAACATACAGAGTTCCTTTTCACAACAGTTTTTTGTATTTATTTATTTATTTTTTTTATTTTTGTTAGTTTAGTTTAATCAGGGAAAGCAGGCAAAGATGTCAGCAGAGGATTATGGCAAGCAGACAAAAACGGTTTGCCAAGGTATGTGAAGCCAAATGACTGGTACATGCAACCTTGCTAAAGAGAAAATTATTTCAACCTTAGTAGCAGCACAGACCAGCAACCAAGAGGACAACCAATTTGGTAATGGGGATGTACAGCCCTCAGAAACAGGACAGTTTACCTTTTCCTCATAGGACACAAAAATCCATCTGGAGTTAGAGACTTAAACTGGAGGCCAAAAGTTTGGAATTAGAATTAACAGAGACTGTGGCAGGAGAAACAGATGGAATTAGAATCAGCAGAGAGACTGCTGTGTTTGGAGGCTGAGAAGAAGCATCAACATGAGAGGAAGATGCTGACCGTCAACATGAGAATGAGATGCTGACTCTTTGTCAGGGTCATGGAGGCAATGGGGAAGGGAATAATCAAACCCCAGAAGCAATAAAGATCAGTAAATGTCTTCTGCAATTTACAGAGGCTGAAAATGTTGATAGTTTTATTCATATATTTGAAAGAGTATGTAAACAGTGTAGCATTGACCAAGGGCTCTGAGTACAGTTCCTGACCCCTTTACTCCATGATAAAGCTGCAACTGCTGCTTATAAATTGTCTAATATTGAATGTTTAAACTATGATAAAGTAAAGAAATGTTTACTTGAATGTTTTATGTTAATACCTGATCTTTACAGAAAAAAGTTTCTTGAGCATGGACACAAGGCAGATGAAAGTTTGTGTGATTATATTGCTGAGTTAAGCACTTATTTTCATTGGTGGTTGAGTGGGTGTCAGATCTCCACATGTGAAAGACTAGCAGACCTTTTGGTGAGGGAACAAGCCCTTAGCACATTGCCTGAGAGCATGAGAATCTGGTTGGCAGACCGAGAGTGTAACTCTACAGATGAACTGGGTTAAGGGGATCTCTATTTAGCAAGCAGGGCATCACTGCACAGGAAGGGGATACCCAGTGCTGCACATGGATATAAGGGAGCCCATGGTGGGCAGCCGAAACCACCCCAACAGAATCCACCAATAACAGGGGAAGCCACTACTTCAGGTACATGGACAGGATCAAGAGTTAAATGTTTTAACCTGTGGGCCGTGTATCATATAGATGTCCACCGAGGCAAGGTGGGGAGTAAAGGTGGGGGAGCCAGCAAGTGGGAATAAGAGTATGCCAGTGGTAAGTTTTCTGGAGACAATAGGGGTACCAAACTATCACTAGATGTTATATCCTATCTCAGTGGATGGAAAACAGGCCACTGTTAAGAGAGACACAGCCTCTTACATAACCATTGTGAAGCCTGCTGTGGTTAAAGAGGAGCAGTACTTACTTGGGCAGTCCAGTCCAGTCAGAGCTTTAGAAGGGACCCCATTCCAAATGCCTTTGTCCAGGGTTCACCTTGAATGGGCAGGTGGAAAAGGAAGGAAGCAAGCAAGTAGGTGTGTTTGAGGATATCCCTGTAGATGTCATGATAGAGAATGATTTTTATAATGCAGTACCTTGTGTGCATGCAGGTGCATGCATTCAGGCTTGGAGACAGGCATATGGATCTGGTAGCCTGGGGGAGACCCAGACAGACTACACACCTGAAACCAGGGCTGATGAGGTAGCTATTTCAGGAAGGGAGCTACCCTGTATCAGTGAACCAGAAGGTGAGCCACAGCTGCTGGTAGGTACTGATGTCACCTTTGACAGAGTGACTGCAAGGGCAGAGGTGAGTGGTGTTACCCAGGCTGACAGTGAAGCACCACTGTCAGAGGATACCAGACTTCCTTGGAAGGGGATCTCTTAAGAGTTACAAATGTGGAGTTGAGACAGGCTTACATCTCTGACCCTACACTGGGAGGCTTGGAGATGTAGCTAGGGAGGCACCTGATTCTCAAGGAAAAGGGGAGTCTGTGTATTGGAACAAAAGGTTACTGTATAGAGAGAGGACCTCTGAGGGAGTGCTAGTGGGGTATGTAATACAGCAGTTGATGGTGCCTAGAGCCTTCCATCTGGGACTTCTAGTCATAGCCCATGACATTCCTTTTGCAGATCATATGGGCATAAAACATACCAAGATAAGTGTTATGCAGAACTTTTATTGGTCTGGGATTGCAAAGGATGTAACAGGGTACTGCAGGACGTGTGAGCAGTGCCAAAAAGTAGGCAAGGCAGGAAACAGGGTGATGGCTGCTTTGATGCCTTTTCCTGAGGTTAAGGAGCTGCTTCAGAGGGTAGGTATGTATATTGTGGAGCCTCTAAGTCATACCTCTCAACCTGGAAACATCAAAAATCTGGACAAAGGCCCATGAAAAATAGCTACAAATCCGTACGCCAATTAACATAAAAATTGCATAAATAATTATGTAACCATGTCCACCAAAATGGAATTGTGGGATACCAACTTTCAAACACAACCTGAAGAACAGACAACCAAAATATGGCCCCAGAGTCCCCCACAGCCATTCCAATGTCCCATTACTTTGCTGTTTCACCCCATTTACCATAAACACTGTAATGTGCATAATGCTTTACTTCTACAGTGATTATTTGGATTTCATTTAAAACTTTTATTTTACATGTTATAGCAAAAACACTAATAGACATCTGCTAAACAAAGCAATACAGTCTCGCAATGAAAATACTTGCATTAAAACTTCTCTGCCCTTGAAACTCACATTCACTGAAACAGCATTGAAATCCACATTCAAAGAAAATGCATCTGGCCAATGGTGGATAAAGATTACCTTTGGGCTTTTTTCAAATCATAGGCCCCTTGCACATGAAACATACATATTTTCTTTGATACACCTTCCTGACTGTATTAAATTATATTCCTTGTATAATACAGCACACTTGTTAAAGCACATTTTAAATTTATTGTTTTGAACATTTTTCCAGTAAGTAATGAAACAAAATGCATGAACCAATAATATCAAAACTGTCCAATTCAGAATATTTCCAACATAAAAGTCTACTCAAACTTCTACAGTACACCAGTATCAGTAAATATGTTCAATCTCTGCAGAAGTAAAAGTCATCTAAATAATTCCACATTAAATCTGTAATTAATGAAGAGGTTGCTATTAGCAAACAACTTTATATTTCATTGTTTCATCTACAAATAAAGTGCCTGCTGCCCTTGAGGAATAAATTGCCTATTTACATTAAAAAAATAAGCTAGAAGGCGATATCTTACAAAACCAGTAGAGATAAGGAAGCTATAGGGAAGTAAAATCAACAGGCAGCATAAACAAATAGTTGTTTCCAGTGCAATTTAAGTAATTTATCTTTCATTCAAATACTCAAAAAATATAGAAAATGACCAGTGCCTATATTTTACCTGGCTACAGATAATATACCTGCAACTCTTTTATGTATCTTTATTTAACCTCATCCATCTAGCTCCTGGAAATGTATCTGCAAATTCTGCATCCATCCTTCAGTCACACCAGCCTCCTCCCAAAATTACACCTCCTCTGCATCGATGGCATTTGCCACAGCAGGTCTATGGCTGGTTTTGAAAACAAAACTATGGTGTCATTTTTACACATTAGTGCCAACAGGGAATCTTCTAACTTCTTTCTTTAGGGCATGTTGTTACTTTTCTGTTCAACAAGATAGTTAACAAAAGTGCTCCTGTGCAGCTGGAAGAGGTTATGGAATTTGCAGAATTTATCTACGATGCCTGAATGTGGGTTGTGTAAAACACCTTTACAGGGTCCAGATACACAGTGTACACTGACATACCGTCATCCACTCTCTCAATGACCTATTCAAAGATGTCAGCAAGGCTAAGTAGGCAGTACCTGCTTCTGATGAATCAAAACTAGACTAGGTTGAGGGTCCACAGGTCACCTATACCTCTGTTTATTAGTTTCATTATCATCCTTTATATAACCATACAAATGAGCCTTGTCAGGCTTATGGGTATATAATTACCCCGGTCTATTGTAGCCTCACCTTTGTGCAAAAGAATGACTGTTGCTATCCTCCATTCTTCCAGCATATATTTTGTTTTGAGGCTAATGCTGAGTAGCTTCTATGGGGGTCTGACAATTAATGTTCACAATGACTTTATAGCCACTTTGTGTTCTTAACTTTATAAGCTTCTATGGAAGGTTGATAATGAGACAACTCTTCTGTATCTTCTGTATGCAATAAAAACAGAAGATATTTTACAATCCTTCGTAATCCTTTCCTGAATAATGATACTTAATGAAGAGCTATACTATGAAGATTTTTATATAAACAAGGATTAATAAGAGAAACACTTCACATATTTTACTGCATTTTATTCAGATTTTAGTGCCTGTATAACCTTCTCTGCAGCTGAATTTTCTTGATCAGCTCTCACTAATATCAATTTGCTGACATTTAATATGGAACTGCCTCTCTGCAGCTTTGTGGGAATCTGCTGTCTAAAGTCCCTGAATTTCCATGTTTTTTTTCAGCAGCAGATAAATCTCTCCATAATAGTGATTAAATAAAATGCAGCACAACAATGACTTCTCCATGTCTATACTAGCAAATAAAATACACAGCAGATATACCCTTTTGCCCAGACAGTATAGCAGCAGAGAAAATGCAGCACAGCACACAACAGACTTCTGAAATAGCAAGCAGATGTACAGCACAATGGACTTCTCTGATAGTATAGCAGCAGATAAATAACACACTTCTCCATACCAGCAATTAAATAAAATGCAGCACAAGGACTTCTCCATCTCTATACTAGCAGATGGAATGCACAACGGACATACCCTTTGCCCCAGACAGCACACATTACAGCATCAGATAGATAAAATGCAGCACAGCACAACGGACGTCTGAAATAACTAGCAGAATGGACTTCTCCATACAGTTAAGCACAATGGGGCGGGCTTCTGAAATAGCTAGCAGATAAAAGCTCAATGGACTTCTCCAATAGTACAGCACTAACAGCAGCAGAAGCAAATAGATAAAAAAAATGCAGCACAACAGACTTCACTTCTCCAATCTCCATACAGTTGTTAATATTAATCAGCCATAAAAAAATGCAGCACAATGGACTTCTCCAATCTCCATACAGGCCACGCACATCTGACTTTCAGCATAACTGACTTACTTACAGATAAGATGTATACATTTGTTAATCGGCCATCTGACTGACTTTCAACCAGGACTAATAGACTTAATACTTACAGATCAGGCAGTGAGTCAGACTACAGTATTTAAGTAAAATGCAGCACAAACAACAGACTCCTGGCTTATGGACTTAAACACACAGTTAATTGGCCACAGCATATAAAAAAATAAAATATGCACACAGTTAATCCTGACTTGCAGCATTACAATGGACTTAACCACAATAAAAACCAAGAACTAAAACAGCGAACTTTAAACACAGGTTGCAGAAAACAAAAAAGCGGAAACAACCACACTGTTTGAACTAGAAAGTACCATTTTAATATATTGTTGTCACAAAGTTTAAGCTCTTTCATCAAGGTTAAAACACAGAGACACTTAAACTTTGTTTGTGACAACAGTATATTAAAATGGTACTTTCTAGTTCATACAGTGTGGTTGTTTCCACTTTTTTGTATTCCGCAACCTGTTTTTAAGGCACAATGGACTTACTTACAGGCAGGTAGATTAGCAGATATAAAATGCAGACAGCTGCAGCACAAATACATGCACACCCCTTCCTGATGCTATGCACACAGGACTTATAGCAGCATTATGGGCCCATTAAGAGTGTATTTCTTTTCTTACTTGGCTGGAGCTGGAGTGCAAAATTTTATGTACATCTGCTGCCATAGTCCCCCTGTTTCCCTCCAAGTCCAACAGGCAGTAGTTGATGTCATCACACACGACCCTGTAAGCTGGTGATGCATGGTGATATCAGCCATAAATTTAAAGTGGTACTACAAAACAAATAAACAAATAACATAAAATAATCATCAAAAAAATTGTGAATCAAAGGGGCCACTCGGGAATCCGTGGCACCCCATTATTTTGCCCTCAAAACCAGTACATACCAAGGAATTCAATATGGTTGAGAGGTCTGCTCTGAGTACTCTAAGTTCCACAGGGAAGAAGTATATCCTGGTGGTAATAAATTATGCTACTAGATACCCAGAAGTGGTGGCTCTGTCCTCAATTAAGGCAGAGAAGATGGCAAATGCTTTGTTAGAGATTTTCAGCAGGGTAGGTTTCCTGAGAGAAATACTGACTGACAGTGGTGTCAATTTCATGTCAGACCTGCTGGCTTGTCTGTGGGAGTGCTCTGGGGTGAAGCACCTAAAGATAACCCTCTACCATCCCCAGCGTAGTGGTCTTGTAGACAGGCTAAACTCTACACTAAAGACCATGCTACGGGCATTTGCAGACCAATGTAAGAGAGAGTGGGACAAGTATTTGCCCCATCTGCTGTTTGCATACAGAGAGGCACCAAAGGAATCCACAGGTTTTTCACCCTTTGAGTTGTTGTATGAGCATAGGGTGAGGGGGTCTTTAGATTTGATTTGTAATGAATGGGAGGGTGTGTGTGAATCCCACAAGGAGTCTGTTGTGGCATATGCCTTAAACCTGAGGACAAGGCTTAAGGGAGCTTATGGGCTTGGCCCAGGAGAACCTTGTCAGGAGCCAAACAGCAGACAAAGGTCTTGTATGACAGGAATGCTCGAGCCCGAGAGTATGCTGTGGGACAGTAGGTTATGGTTCTCATTCCTGTCAAACACAATAAGCTGCAGGCAGCTTGGGATGGACTCTGCAAAGTGATTAGGAAACTCAGTGATGTTAACTACATGGTAGAACTACTAGGCAGGAGGTAGGGGCACAAATTGGACCACATTAACATGATGAAACCTTACCATGTTAATGAGACCCTTGTGCTACGTATTTGCAGTAGAAGGCAGGAGGAGTCTGAGGGAGATCTATGGCTACAGCGAGCCAGACAGCAAAATTCCAAGTTACTATGGTAAAGCCTCAGATTGCAGGCATATGATATGACAGAGCAGCACTGTAGTGGGGTCAGCAATGCCAGGCCAGATAGGATCTCAAGACAGGGCAGGGGTTAATGTATCCCCAGACAGGCTCACTCCTCTCAACCAATGATGTTCTTCATTCCACATTGCTGCAGTCCTAACCATTGGGTAGTCCGCTGTCCAGTCGGCCCGAATACCAAAGTATATGGCTGACGTCGGTCAAGGTGCATTAGACTGATGTCAGGACGTCAGGGTACTAATGCGCATGACCGACGTCATATCCTCAGTCTTTTTTGCCGCATGGTCCGATGCAGAAGCAGTTTTGCGAGTGCAGGTTGGCGTTCTGAAATTTTCTGAAGTCGGAGTTTCAGACCGAATCAAAGTTGGTTGGTACTCGCTGGGGAACGCTTTGGTTTTTTCTTGCCTCAGTATTTAACCGGATGTCAGAAAAAGTGAATAACTGTATTTCTTGTGGGAAACAGATACCTCATAGGGATTACCATACTTTGTGTATACCTTGTTTAGGGCCTGAGCACAACGTTGTTGGATGCCGCTCTTGTGCTAGATTTAACAAACGCACTATTAAGAGAAGGTTAGACTGTGCCAGGTTAGTGTTTGGGAAGCGTTGTAATTATAAAATGCCATCGGATGCTCCGGCCTTCGCCCAAAAAAGCGCAAGGACAAAGCGGCTAAGTCTAGGGTTGAAGAACCGCAGTCCCGGACGCCGGTTCTTTAGAAGGCTCAGTGGAGCCAGAGGTTTTTACACGAGTTTCTGTGTAGTCTCAGGCAGAGACTTTACTGTTACAGGATGTGCCCTCTCAGGAGGTAGGCCAGGCTGAGGGGGCTTCTCAGGTAGCTGTTCTTCCCTCTCTTCCTAAGGTAGTTAGAGCCTCTCCTTCTGTTTCCAAGACTTCTTTGAGAGGTAGGCCAAGTTTAGCTTCAGTGGGGGCTTCTCCTAGCACTTCAGGTTCTGTGCCTAAGAAACATATGCTTAAAATGGCAGAGGATTTGATTACTATGATTAGGGGTTCTATGCCTCCTCCTGATAAGAGGCCTAGGGTGGAGCCTGAGTTTGAGAGTTTTGAACAGTGTTCAGAGGCTTCTGAGTCTTCGGCTGAAGACTTGCAGGAGTTTCCTCATTATTCTGATTCTGATGTGGATGATTCCACTCCTTCAGCTTCTCCTCCTGAGGATTTTTCATTTTCGAGACTCTGCATTCCATGAGGGAGCATTTTAAATGGGAAGGCCAAGATTTCTGATTCCAGGAAGAGGCTTAGGAATTCTTGTTTTACCCCAGCATAGGCCCTTAGCTATACCTCCTGTGTTGAATGTGGTGGAAGATGTTTTTGCAGAGGCTTCCCTGAACCCTGATTCTTTGCCTCCTGCCCCTGTTAAACCTGATAGTTACTATAGGGTGCCTGAAGCTCATAAGTATCTTTTTAAGAGTCCTAGGGCAGACCCAGAAATTGTTTCTCAGGGGCCTAAAGGTGTTAAGGCCTCTGTTGTTAAAAATCCTGTTCCCTCTGATAAAGAGGCAAGGGCTTTGGATAGATGGGGAAAGAAAGTGTATACTTCTTCCACTTTAGCCATGAGGGCTTTGAATTGTCAGTTTCACATGTTAAAATATCAAAATTATCTCCTTTCACAATTGAAATCTAAGGTGGATGCTCTGGCGGAAGGTACTGAGTGTAAAGAGTTGCTGGATTTAGTTCATGTGTCTGAACAAGTGGGTAAGCATTCTTTGCAATGTGGTTTTGATGCTGTGCAGGCCTCCTCGAGGGTGGCTGCCACTGGCTCTGTTCTTCGCAGGCACGCTTGGTTAAGGGATCAGAATTTAGCTGAGCATGTTAAGACAAGGATTTTGGATGCTCCTTTACAGTCTGATGTGTTGTTTGGTTCGCCTGTGGAAGCAGTTTTAAAGAAAATGGAGGACAAGGCTAAATCTATGCAGACTGTTAAAGATTTTGCAGGTGCAGCCTCCAAAGTTTAGCAGAAATTGGCCTACTAAGGGGTGGACATATCCTGCTTATGATTCCCAGTCTAGGGCAGGTCTAGACGTGGTAGGGGCAGAGCTCAAGGTTCTTTTAGGCCTAGAACAGGGAGTTCTCCTGCTCAGACTTCTGGTGAGGGCAGGGGTCAGTCCTTTCGTAAACAGACCCAATGACCTGCCTTTTCAGCTGCCAGTACATTCTCGCCTGGCAGCTCCTTTGGGAGGAAGACTGTCTCTTTTCAAAGAAAATTGGAATTTAATTACTCAAGACAGATGGGTTTTGGATATCATTCACCACGGTTACAGGTTTTATTTCCATACCTTGCCCCCTTTCAAAGGCATGCCAGACGTTCCTCCTCCACAAAGGACAGAGGCTCACAAGCAAATTTCTCTGTTACTCCAAATAGGGGCCATTCAGCCAGTCCCTGTACCAGAAAGGGGCCTAGGATTTTATTCTCGCCTGTTCCTAGTACCAAAGAAGGGGAACACGTGGAGACCAATTTTGGATTTATCTATCCTCAACACTTATCTGGACATTCCCAAGTTCAAAATGTTGACGTTACAACAACTTTTACCTCTGCTGGGCAAAGATCACTGGATGGTAACTTTAGATCTCAAGGAAGCTTACCTTCATGTGCCTATAAGACTAAGTTGCAGAAAGCATCTGCGTTTCGAGCTGGAAATTCTCATTATCAGTTCTCTGCATTGCCCTTTGGCTTATCTACTGCCCAGAGTATTCACAAAGGTTCTGGCTCCAGTGATAGCTTACTTCAGGCTAAAAGGAATTCAAATCTATCCTTATTTGGACGACTGCCTGATTCTGGCTCAAGAAAAGGAAGACCTTCTACAGCATTTGGAATATGTCATAGCAGTGCTAAGATGCCTAGGGTATTCTGTGAACGAAATAAAGTCCAGTCTAGTACCCTCTCAAGACATGTGCTTTCTGGGTGTGAGACTGAATACAGCAGCCCAGATGGCCTTTTTAACCCCGGACAAACAAAAGAATCTTTCCAGTTACTTCCATCAACTATCTCTTCAGTCCGGGCTGACTGCAAGGACAGTCCTTCAAGCCTTAGGGTTCATGGCATCTTGTATTCTGGTGCTTCCCAATGCCAAACTGCATATGAGGAAGCTGCAATGGTATCTCAAAATGTATGGACACAGCACTGCCAGGATTTGGACACTGTCATTCAAATAATACCTTGCATTCAAAAAGAATTTTTGTGGTGGGCTCAGGAATGTCACCTAAACAAGGGACTCTCTGTGACCCGGCCAGAGGCGAGTCAAATTTTAACGACAGATGCCTCGGACATTGCTTGGGGAGCTCATCTAAATGGAAAGTGGATACAAGACAAGTGGCCTGCCAGACTACAGCATCTACATATCAACATGAAGGAGATGTTAGCAGTCCAGTTTGCATTAATGGCTTTCAAGGAGTTACTTCTTCCAGGGCAGGTGTTGATTCTAACAGACAACACAACTGTCATGTGGTACATCAACAAACAAGGGGGAACACATTCTTACCCGTTATGCAGGCAAGCAATGATTTTATGGGAGACTGCGCTCAGCTTGCAACTAACTCTTCAGGCAAGGTTTCTGCCGGGAGCACAGAACTCCTTAGCAGATGTGTTAAGCAGACAAATCATGGATCCCCACGAGTGGAAACTGGATCTTCATGTATTTCAGAAATTGACAGTGTCATGGGGAACTCCAGACATAGATCTGTTCGCTTCTCCACTAAACCACCAGCTGCCAAAGTTTTGCACAAAGGGGTTTCATCACACAGCTTGAAGGTGGATGCTCTTTCTTTCAGTTGGAAAAATCTTCATGTGTATGCCTTTCCACCTCTGCCTCTTCTTCCAAAGGTGCTCCTAAAGGTCAGACAAGACAAGCCAAGGATGATTTTAATAGCTCCAGATTGGCCTCGGCAACACTGGTACCCACTACTAAGGAGTCTGGTAAGGAAGCCTCCATGGCCTTTACCTTGATTCCACATCTGTTATCTCAGAAGGACGGTCACCTGCTCAATGTCAAGCTTCACTCTCTTCATCTAACAGCATGGCATATTCTGTTTTGAAACACAGCAGGTCTCAACTTCCTCAACAAGTTTTAAATGTGATTATGGAAGCCAGAAGACCTAGTACAAGGAAGGTGTACGCAGAAAAATGGAAGAGATTTTTATTTTGGAGTGCAGCAAGGAATTTGGAGATTTCTGAGCCTAATTTGAGTGTGGCTCTTCAATATCTTACTGAGTTATTGGACAAAGGTTTGTCCTTCTCTTCCATTAAGATTCATGCTGCAGCAATTTCTGCTCACTATGATTGTGACCCACCATTGTTTTCGCGTGATCCTTTGTTTGTGACAACAGTATATTAAAATGGTACTTTCTAGTTCATACAGTGTGGTTGTTTCCACTTTTTTGTATTCCGCAACCTGTTTTTAAGGCACAATGGACTTACTTACAGGCAGGTAGATTAGCAGATATAAAATGCAGACAGCTGCAGCACAAATACACACACACCCCTTCCTGATGCTATGCACACAGGACTTATAGCAGCATTATGGGCCCATTAAGAGTGTATTTCTTTTCTTACTTGGCTGGAGCTGGAGTGCAAAATTTTATGTACATCTGCTGCCATAGTCCCCCTGTTTCCCTCCAAGTCCAACAGGCAGTAGTTGATGTCATCACACACGACCCTGTAAGCTGGTGATGCATGGTGATATCAGCCATAAATTTAAAGTGGTACTACAAAACAAATAAACAAATAACATAAAATAATCATCAAAAAAATTGTGAATCAAAGGGGCCACTCGGGAATCCGTGGCACCCCATTATTTTGCCCTCAAAACCAGTACATACCAAGGAATTCAATATGGTTGAGAGGTCTGCTCTGAGTACTCTAAGTTCCACAGGGAAGAAGTATATCCTGGTGGTAATAAATTATGCTACTGGATACCCAGAAGTGGTGGCTCTGTCCTCAATTAAGGCAGAGAAGATGGCAAATGCTTTGTTAGAGATTTTCAGCAGGGTAGGTTTCCTGAGAGAAATACTGACTGACAGTGGTGTCAATTTCATGTCAGACCTGCTGGCTTGTCTGTGGGAGTGCTCTGGGGTGAAGCACCTAAAGATAACCCTCTACCATCCCCAGCGTAGTGGTCTTGTAGACAGGCTAAACTCTACACTAAAGACCATGCTCACGGGCATTTGCAGACCAATGTAAGAGAGAGTGGGACAGATATTTGCCCCATCTGCTGTCTGCATAAAGAGAGCTACCCCAGGATTCCATAGATTTGTCACCCTTTGAGTTGCTGTATGAGAGGGTAAGGGGTCTTTAGATTTGATTTGTAATGAGTGGGATGGTGAGTGTGAATCCCACAAGGAGTCTGTTGTGGAATATGCCTTAAACCTGAGGACAAGGCTTAAGGGAGCTTTTGGGCTTGGCCCAGGAGAACCTTGTCAGGAGCCAAACAGCAGACAAAGGTCTTGTATGACAGGAATGCTCGAGCCGAGTATGCTGTGGGACAGTAGGTTATGGTTCTCATTCCTGTCAGACACAATAAGCTGCAGGCAGCTTGGGATGGACTCTGCAAAGTGATTAGGAAACTCAGTGATGTTAACTACATGGTAGAACTACTAGGCAGGAGGTAGGGGCACAAATTGGACCACATTAACATGATGAAACCTTACCATGTTAATGAGACCCTTGTGCTACGTATTTGCAGTAGAAGGCAGGAGGAGTCTGAGGGAGATCTATGGCTACAGCGAGCCAGACAGCAAAATTCCAAGTTACTATGGTAAAGCCTCAGATTGCAGGCATATGATATGACAGAGCAGCACTGTAGTGGGGTCAGCAATGCCAGGCCAGATAGGATCTCAAGACAGGGCAGGGGTTAATGTATCCCCAGACAGGCTCACTCCTCTCAACCAATGTTTCTTAAGGGTCACTTGAAAAACTAGCTTGAGTCTTCAAAGGGGATATATGTGATATTGCCAGCTATTCCAGGAGAAGTAGGACAATGGATGGGTAGTATATGCCAGCACAGCTAGCTGGAATTTTGTAAAGAATTATATATCATTCATATATTAAACTGATTTGTACATATGCTTGTGTTGAATGTATTTGTAAAGCTGCTTGTGTTAAAAATGTACCAACAGTGTGCCCTGCTGGACAGAAAAATAAATATCCATGGATTAATGTAACTGCTTAAATGTATATGTTCTAACAGAAGATACTGGAAGATACAAGGTTAATCTCAAACTTTGAAAATAGTTTGAAATTAAATTACCTGGCTTAGGCCATAAAGATTGTATCTTACAGTTCTCAATGCTGCCAGAGACAAAAGGTCTGTACTAGGAAGTTTCCTGCATTGTCATTGTGGTGAACTAATTGCTACACTGAAGGGTGGAGGTTTGAAATTATTTTATGACTTCTAGGAGCTGCAGCAGACCTTAGCAAGGCTGTTTGTGTGTGTGTGTGTGTGTGTGTGTGTGTGTGTGTGTGTGTGTGTGTGTGTGTGTGTGTGTGTGTGTATTATTGACACATATGTGCTAATTCCTGACAGCTTCTAGCCATGGGAGGAAGCATGGGAACCAGAAGTCAGATGACCAGATGTATGTGATGTCATTCTGTAATCTATCACTAAAAATAATGTTTAATACTAGGTGATACTGAAATGTCTCAGAGCACTCTATTTTTGTAACCTGAAAAAGAAGGATCTCTCACCTACTTCATCTTGCCTTGCTCTAGTCAGTAACCAGGGAATAATAATTCTTTAGGTCAGTCTGGAAAATATAGTGAGATTAGTTAAGTATTGTTTTTTTCTGTAACTCTGAAAACCTGTCCACCTTTATTTTATTTCCTGTGATTGAAACTCTAGTGTTTATTGTAAATATATATTTAGTATTTTCATGTTCTTTTATTATTCATTATGTATATTTAAACTTGCATTGTGGCTCGTCCTTTAGAGAAAGGTTTAACCTTTGAGAGTGCTTATTTGTATTCAGTTGCACTGCGGCCACTCCTGAAAGCCATGCTGTTTAGTCAACATTACCATTTGTATTAATATTAATTTCACTCAGTATAATTAGGTAGCCTTGCAAGACCCTTAGAGTAGCTAGCTTTGGAGTGTCTGCTTTCAGTGTAACTATCTTATAGTCTGGGTAGAAGAGGACACATGTAGTAATTCTGTGATAGCCTTTCCCAGGTGTGTGTGTGTGTGTGTGTGTGTGTGTGTGTGTGTGTGTGCGCGCGCACGCGTGCGTCCGTGTGTGTGTGTGTGTGTGTGTCTGTGTGTGTGTAAATCAAATCTCAAAGAGTGTGTGTCTAAGCTGCTTGGAGCAGGAGTGTGAAGCACTTGTTTCACAAAGAAAGAGTGGTGGAGAACTTGACTTGGTCACTCAGCTGAGATCTCAACACTATAGCTGTGCCAGTGGGGAGTCTTACTGGGGACCTGGATGGAGACAGATAGAGAAACCCAGACCCCAGACTAAGTGTGTTCCCTGTGTGCTCTTAAGGAAAATTCTGTTTGATGCAGAGAGCTCCATCTGAAAATACTGGGTGTATCCATTTTTGTTCCAAGTGAACATCCCTATCCAGTCCCAGTGGTGAGGATTCAGCCTCCTTGATTACTGGCCCAGAGTGGGGATATCACAATCCTTCCCACCAGAACTTAAAACTGCACTATTCCAAACATTTTCTAAACAAACCTAAAAAACTACCTCACTCAAACATGGGACTGCCACTGTACCAAGTGACAGTTTTGCACTGCTAACATAGATCACCCAAAGTTTCACTCTTACTTTTTCCATGGAGTTTCCTATCACTGAATGCTGTCACACTTCCTTGGTCTCCTTTCTATACCATGTTCATATTACTTCACTCTCCTGTTGGGCTATCTTCATTGTCTCCCTTTTCCTCTCTTCCTCCTATTCCACTTTCCTTCTAAGACTCCCTCTGGGTACCATACCCCTTTACTCCTCCTGCCTTCTTATTTTATAGCTACAGTATTTCTAGTCCTTGTGTGTAGATTGCTGGATGCATGTATTTTTTTAAATATATTTGTTTTATAAATCTTAGCCCTAACAGATACTGTATCTTAACCCTAGTATTTCATATACATTGTATTCCTGCTTTAAATACTATTCCTCAGTGGTACTTCTTCATACTGCACATTGTAACTGCTTTCATTTTAAATGTAAACCCTTTCCTTGATTTTTTTTTATTTTCGTCACTGCCGAGGTTTTCTCCCTGGGACTCCTCTGAAATGGGGCATGTGCCCAATCAGACTTCCCTGTTTAACAAACACAATAATTAAATAAATAAATAATCCCAAAAATATTGCTGTATATAATATATATAAGATCATTCCTTATGGGTGTCTAGTTACCACTATGATTTTCAGTTATTAGGCCAAAATAAATGGAATGTGTTGAATGATGGGTCGAGCCATGATGGCAGTTGAATAGATGGCTTACTGTACACCTGACATAACTGCTTCTGCATGCACATTCTACATCTTACATATAACATATGCTCAGTACAGTTAGCTTAATACCACTCCCCGACCTGGAAACTTCCTTCAACTATAGTGGCTGATAAGGTACATATAACAAAACATAGCACACTGTTCTACATCCTGTATCTTTACTTTGTGCCTACTGCAAACACATGCACAAATCTGCATGGATATTTCTTGAAACACGTTCAAGAATTGGACATTGTATAAACAATTCAACACTGACTGGCTACAAGTGCAATTTACTGTACATATCTAGGATTAGGTTTGCAGCCTCGGCCTGCAAAATGGCAGGAAAGGACTACAGTGCCATCCATCTGAATTTCTTTACCACCATAAGCAACCAGATTTGTACATTTTGTGGAGTCAAAATACTCTCCAGCTTTTACTTTTGCATAAGCTTTTACTGACATAATATTGCATTTGGATCCGGTATCCACTTTGAGCTCTATTGGTTTCCCATTTTTTTGTACAGTAAAAATATTTCACTCTTTGCTGACACCCATGAATTTACTGTGTTAACCGTTACACCAACCACAGAAACACCATCAACATAAAAAGATTCATCACTGCCATTCGAGCTTGTTACAGTCTCTATTTGATTTTTTGCTTGTTTCAGATTAATCTTACTATAAGCCAGTGCTGATTTGCAAAACTTTTTGAAATTAATCCACTTTTTGCATTTGTGACACTGCCGACCATAAGCTAAACAATTTTCTCATTTAGATTCATGACTGCCCCCACAGTTGTGACAATTAACAATAGAAGTTAACAAGCGAAAGCTTTTCAGTTTACACTTACGAGGCTTTGTTATCTTAAATTTCTGTTGCACACTATCAACATTTGCAGTAGCAGTTATAGGAAGCATATTTGTATGTTTTTTCTATGAGCTCATGTATCTGGCAAACCTCAATAGCTTTACTCAGTGTTAATTCATTATCACACAGTAGCATTTTCCTCACTGTATCATTATTTATACCACACACAAGGCAGTCTTTTATTAAATCATCTTGCAAATCCTCAAATGTACATGTTTATACTTTATTTCATACATTGGTAACATATGCTTCAATAGTTTCATCATCCTTTTGATTCCTTGTGTTAAACTTATGCTTTTCCATAGTTATATTTGTCTAAGGGTTACACAGTTTCCTGAATGAGTCTATATTAGTTCGCCAAAAGATATTTTCAGCGAACACCTCTTCATCAACATCTAATCTGCAAAAATCACTTCAGCGATTTGCGGAATTTTCTCAGGGCAATGAAATAATTGGCCTGCAGCACAACGGAACACACAATACATTAAATCAAACTCACACAAGTGGGGTGCTTCATCCTATACCCCCAAATGTGGGGGGCTACGCCCCACCCCCTAACTATATATACCAACTCCAAGATCACACTAGAATGGGGAAAAGGGAAAAGCTCTGCACTTGGCCAACTACTTCATTGCCCCAAGAAAGTTCCACAAATTGCAGATGTGATTTTCGATGGTTAGGTGTTGATGAAGAGGTGTTCGCTGAAAATACCTTTTGGTGAACTAATATAGACCCCCCCCCCCTGAATTTATGTTTTAAACAGTCTGGAGCTTCCCATAATTCTGCTTGAGCAGTAATATGGCAGTTTTCTCCCTCACCCACATAAACAGTAGGTCCATATACAAAAGAACATTCTCACTCCATAACCTCTGAGCCAGCTAAATCGAGAAGTATAAATGCTCTGGTGTGTGCATCTTTATCAGAATGTGCAGCATCTATGAAAATATCATATTCTCATTCAAACACACGCCAGTTCTCTGCAACATTGCCATTAAACACCAAAGGTTTGGGTCTTGAAAATCCATCTGACATGCCGTTAAAGTAAATGTGAACACCTTATACACTTTTCAGTTTGCAAAATTTTTTGATATGCCCCATAAAAGTAAATGCAAGTACCTGTAGCACTTGTTGACATTTGATGCACCATTGAAAGGCTTATGCAACTTACTGCATACATTTGTTGCAGTTTGAAGAGATTCATACAACTTTGGACATTTTGTTGCACTTTAAAAGACTGAAATGGCTATTAACACTTTGTTGCACTTTGGGAGATTTAAACGACTTTGAATCCAGCTTCTGACACCATGTTGAATGACGAGCGGTGACATGATGGCAGTTTAACAGGTGGTTTATTGTACACCCGGCATAGCTGCTTCTTCATGCACATTCTACATCTAACTTGTAACACATGCTCAGTACAGTTAGAATAATACCGCCACCCCCCCAACTAGGAAACTTCATTCAGCTACAGTGGCTGATAAGGAAAAAACAGGAGAAAACAAAGCATAGCACACTGTTCTACATCCTCCCTCTTTACTTTGTGCATGTTGCAAATACATGCACAAATCTGCATGGATATTTCTTGAAACACATTCAATAATTAGACATTGTATAAGCCATTCAACACTGGCTATCTGGCTACAAATGCAGTTTATTGTACATATCTAGGATTAAGTTTACAGACTCTTCCTGCCCTAGACACATATACATTTTGAGCAGTATTAGAAACAGGATCCATTTCAAGAGATTTATTTGATAAATAAGCATAATTTGATGTGTCAGAATTATACACACACGACTTTCCATTTTCTTGAAGTTGATCAGTTAGTGGCTTAGTCGAGGAATTGGAATCACTAGTACACACAGTCTGTTGTGGCTTCAGCCCTGGGACAGGCAAAATGTGCCTGCGATTTCTTCTAAGTCTACACCTTTGGATTGAATTACATAAGACTTAGTTCATCACAAATGTCTTTTATGACTCTCACATGATCATGACCTTTCAAAGTTTGCATTTAGACAACTTCACCTTGCAATAATGGTCAAAGGGGTTTACTAGTTTTGTCATAGTATACCTTTTGTGAATGACGGTTTTTCGATAGTTGAGCCTTGACTACTTTATTGCTCCTTGTGATTGGCACTAACAGCCATTTATTGAGTGGAAAAGTTGTTCTTGTTTGTCTTAACATCAGTCTTTGAGCAGGTGAATCAAGCATCTGATCACGAGGAATGTTTTGAAGATTTAGTAAATTTAGAAATACATTGATTCCTTCCTTTTTGGACTTTTCCATCAATTGTTTTGCATTATGAACTCCATGGTCAGCTAAACCATTAGCTTGTCAGTACTCTGGACTACTGGTTACATGAATGAAATCCCAGGATCTAGCAAATTCTTTAAAACAGTGACTAATAAATTGTGCGCCATTATATAATATGACTTTATGGAGACTTCCATGAACTGAGAAATGTCTCTTTAGTTTCATAATCACTGCAATAGATGACAAGTTACAAAGTAAGCCAATTTCAAACCAATCAGAATATGAATCAGCTAATACCGATTAGTGTTGACCATTCCATTCGAAGATATCTACAGCAACTGTGGACCATGGTAAATCAAGGATTATGTTCAGTTGAAGATGTTTTTCTTGTGATGTGATTTAGTGCTGTTGCAAACTGAACAGGAAAATGTCTCTCTTTCAATATCTTTGGACACTGAGGGCCAGACCACAATATCTCTGGTCCTACTTTTAGTTGATTCAGTGCCTGGCTGACCTTTCTTAATGATTGTTATGTATTCCTTTTGCAATGATTTAGGAACTACCACCTTCAAACTTTCACAATGATACCATCTTCCACAATGAGTTCATCTATGTATGGGCAATATTGTTGAAGTTCAAGTGGCAAACTTGTCTAATGTGTTGGCTATACTTGATGAAAAACCTTCCTCAGTCATTGAAAAATTGGGTCCTTAGCAGTATGGTTTCTTAACTAATGAAGTTGTGACAATGAAATGCATTTGACTTCCATAACTTCAAAATCTGCTGTCTCATTTTCATGTTGTCGACTTCTATCTGGGTGCTTGGGGCAAAGCATCTGTGAGATATATGTGTTTACCTTTGTTGCAGACAATACTGAAATTGTATTTTTGCAATTTTAACATTATACATTGCAATCTTGCTGGTCTGGTGTGTGCTGGTTTGTTTAAAATCATTACCAATGGCCGATGATCTGTTTAAATCTGTATTGGTCTTCTGTATATATAATCACTGAATATGGAACATGCAAACATGACTGCAAGAAACTCTTTTTCTATTTGTACACAGTGCATTTCTGTTCGAGTCACAGTATGAGATGCATATGCAACTGGAATACCTTCTTGAAGACATGCTGCACTGAGACCATATTGCGAAGCATCACAAGTGAGAGTCACAGGTTTATGAACATCATAATAGCTCAGTGTAGGCAGACCGGAAATTCTCTTTTTCAAAGTATCAAATGCTTCGTGATGTTGCTCATAAAAACATCATTTTATATCTTTGCATGTTTACTCACATAATGGTGCAAAAGGCTCACTAAGGTTAGGAATGAACTTTCCTAAATAGTTAATCATACTCAGGAAATGTTGTAGAGATGTAACATTCACTGGAACTGGCATTTAATTGATTGCTGTTACCTTTACGGGATCAGGTCGAAGGCCTGGACTTGTGAACATGTGACCATTGTAGGCAACTTCTTTCAGTTTGTGTTAACATTTCAAAGGATTCAGCTTGAGGATGACCTCACGTGCATGATCTAGAACTTTTTCTGAGGTTCTGTTATGTTTTTTTTCTCCATTGCCTCCAATGATAATCTCATCAACTATAATGGCACACGGATATCCAGCAATATTTGTTCCATGGCACGTTGGAATACTTCGCTGGCAGAACTGATCCCAAATGGCATCCTCAAAAATCTTTATCTCCCAAATGGTGTGCTAAAGGTCATTAGTAAAGACAATTTGTGATCCAACAAAATTTGTCAAAAGGACTTTTTAGCATCTAGAACTGAGAAAACAGTGGAATTCAGCATTAATGCTGCTACCTCCTCTACTGTATGCATTGGGTGATGAGGATGTCTAAGAGCTTTATTTAAGTGATGAAGATCAATGCATATTTGAATATCATCTGAGCTTATCTTATGGCCTACTACCATAGACGATACCCATTCAGTAGGTTCTGACGCAGGAATGAGAACACCAGAATTTACCATTCTGTCTAATTCTGCTTTAACTTTACTTTGCATTGCTACTGGAATCTTGGATTCTGGTCAAACAACTGGGTTTACCTCATGGTTCAGCTTCATGGAATATGTAACTCGAACCTTACCAAGTTTATCGGAAGAAATCAGCATACTCTTTGAAAATCTGCTGTGAAAAACTGCCATTTTCATTTGTATTTACATGATGAACTTCTTTACTGAGAGAAATCAAACCCGTACATAGGCTGTCTTCAAGACCTTGCAATACTGTACATCTCTATGAACTACATAAAATTGCAAATCATAGCTGTTGCCTGCAAAATGGCAAGAAAGGACTACAGTGCTATCTGTCTGAATTTCTTCACCACCATAAGCAACCAACTTTATACATTTCATGGAGTCAGAATACTCTTGCATAACCTTTACTGACATGACATTGCATTTGGATCCGGTATCCACTTTGAGCAAAATTGGTTTTCCCATTTATTTGTACAGTACAAAATATTTCACTCTTTGCTAACACGCATAAATTTGCTGTGTTAACTGTTACGCCAACCTCAGAAATACCATCAGCATAAAAGGATTCATCACTGCTATTCGAGCTTGTTACAATCTTGATTTGATTCTCTGCTTGCTTCAGATTAATCTTACTATAAGCCAGTGCTGATTTGCAAAACTTTTTTAAATGATTCCACTTGTTGCATTTGTGACACTGCCGACCATAAGCTAAACATCAACAATTGGCTAAGCTTATGGTGTCATTCAAATGGGATCCAGTATCTGTCTGCCTGGGATAACATGATTGACAGACCACGATGCTTTGCCAGAGATGGTCTGCACCTGTCACCCCTGGGATTCAGGTTACTGGCTAAGGCTCTTGCCACCCCTATAGTGCCTTTTTTAGGCAAACTTCAAAGGGCAAAACCACCACCGTAACAGGTACAAGCATGCAAAATCTGAAGGTAATGCTACTCAATGCTAGAAGTCTAAACCTCAAAATGCACTCTCTCGAGGCACTCCTAAAAATGGAGAACATCAATATCTGTGCAGTAACTGAGACCTGGTTCAAGGCTCCAGAGAGTACCCCTGCAATACCTGGCTACAACTCTTACCACACTTTTTGGCCACCAAACCAGGACCGAAACACTAAAGGTGGAGAAGTGTCAATATTCACCAAGGATATTCACACCACCAGGCTAGTTGGCCAACACAATATGTCTGAAATTCTCCAAGTGCAACTAACAATAGGTAAGACTGCAATCCAAATTGTAGCTTGCTACAGATCCCCCACCATACCCCAAGATTCTCACTACACCTTTCTAAACATACTGGAAAATATTAAGATAGAACCAAACACCCTAATACTGGGTGATTTTAACTACCCTGCCATTAACTGGGAAAACTACTCATGTCCCAACACCTTTGCGCAATGGTTCCTGGAATTCATAAATTCCAATGCCCTGGATCAACTAATCCATAGTCCCACCAGGGGCTCCAATATCCTAGAGCTGGTCATTACCAACATGGGAAATCAATGCTCCATACCTATGGTCACCCCCTCATTAGTCAGGTCTGACCATAAGCTAATCACCCTTAACATCCACATCCCACCCCCACCCCCCAGTAAAGAAACCACCATAAAAAACTTCTCCAAAGCCAACTTCATGCTACTCAAGTCAGAAGTGACAAACGTCATGACACCCATGCAGAAGGGAACTGAAAGTTCAACTGCTGAATCATACACTAAGGCACTGTACAAGCACATCCATTCATGCCTGAATCATGCCATCCCAAATAGAACCAAAATGCTCTCATCCAAAAAAAGGAAGCCAATCTGGTGGTCCCCTGCCATAAACAAACTTTACAACAAAAGGAAGAAACTTTTGCTGAAAAGAGGAAAATCCCAGGATGCAAAAAACTCCCTTACTAGCCTCAGTAAGAAACTGAGATGCCTCATAAAATCCTCCAAAGCTAGTTACGAAAATAAAATTGCCAAAGATTCCAAAGACAACCACAAAGCATTCTATAACTATGTCAAGAATCTAAATGGCAATGCTCAGATCTGCTCTGAGCTAAAACAGAATGGC
Source organism: Protopterus annectens (assembly GCF_019279795.1). Lineage (NCBI taxonomy): Eukaryota > Metazoa > Chordata > Ceratodontiformes > Protopteridae > Protopterus > Protopterus annectens. The sequence continues at coordinate 1,168,812,048 of NC_056728.1, read as the reverse complement.
ATTAAATATACTGATCCAAAGGATATTGCCAATATCCTGGCAGATCGATTCAGTGCCAACTTCACCCCCCCTCTCACCCCCTAAATGGCCCATCTCAATACCGGAAGATTGGCAAATTCCAGTAATAACGGCCACACAGGTACAAAACGCACTCTCTAAAGCCAAGAATACAGCATCCATGGGACCAGATGACATCCCGGGCTGTGTACTACATGAACTACAATATGAACTGGCACCTCACCTAAGTGTCATGTTTAATCATAGCCTCACCTCAGGTTTCGTGCCCACTGAGTGGGGAAGAGCTACAGTTATCCCAATCCACAAGGGGGGATCCACCTTGGATCCCGGAAACTACCGTCCCATCAGTCTGACAAGCCTTATCTGCAAGGCCATGGAGCGTATTATCATGGAACTTATAAACAAAGACATTGGCAACCTTCAAACACTGGACCCCACCCAGTTTGGGTTTGTGAAGGGCCGATCTTGTCTCCTGAACCTGATTGACTTCTTTGAATCAGTCTCCAGAGCCATGGACAAGGATAAGGTGGTCCACACAGCCTATCTAGACCTTGCCAAGGCCTTTGACACCATCCCCCACTCTGGAATCATAGATAAACTTACTAAGTTGGGCATTAATCCCTATGTCACCCAATGGGTTGCCAAATGGCTTACTGATAGAACCCACACTGTAAAAGTAGCCGACTCCAAATCCAGCTCCAGACAAGTGACATGTGGAGTACCTCAGGGTTCAGTCCTGGGGCCGCTCTTGTTTGGCATCCACTTCTCTGAAGTACAGGTCAACACTAAGGAACTCTGGCTAACAAAGTTTGCAGATGACTGCAAACTGGGAGCCATTATTGAATCCCCAAATTATGTGGATACTCTACAAAAGGGCTTTACAGAAACAGATGCTTGGTGCCAGAGCCATGGGCTCAAGCTCAATGCCAAGAAATGTATTGTTATCCCCTTGGGAAAAAACATGTATCCATGAATTACCATATAGGTGGCAGTACACTAAACACAGAAAGTGTGATAAGAGACTTAGGGACACAGATGGACAGTGGTCTCACCTTCGATAACCACATCGCCACAACAGTCAGGAAATCCTTCTATGTGGCACACCTCATCACGAAGGGCTTTTCATCCAGAAAAAGGAGGTCATTGTCCCACTGTACTCATCCCTCATTAGACCCATTATAGAATACAATGCCCCATTTGGTATGTACCTCTCAAGACATCTGCAACAACTGGAAAGGCCTCAGAAATACCTCACTAAAAGAATCACAGGCCTAAAGCAGATGCCCTACACTGACCGCCTTAAAAAACTCCAGCTATACTCTGTCGCATATCGTCTACTCAGAGGCGATCTCTGCTTGACATACAAGGCCATGTCAAACCCAGAGCTGTTGGACATGCTACACTTAAAGAAATCCCAATCCCTGAGAGCTACACGCTCCAGGGATCTAAACCTTCTCATCACAATAAACAAAATATGCTGGAGGGATAGGTTCCTGACCCAGAGACTCCCCAGACTCTGGAATAGATTGCCCATACATGTCAAGCAGAGTGCCTCTTTGGACCTCTTCAAGAGGAACCTTGACGATTGGATGGGAGAAAGGAAATTCACCCCAGGGATCATGTCAGTTGCCCTGCTAGACAGGGGTCCAGGAAAGTAAATAATGAGGGAAGAAATAGCCAGGGAATTGTTATGGCTAGGCTTGTATAGGCCCTAGGGCTGATAGCCTAGTACCAACCTATGAACCTATGAACCTAAACACTTTTCTCATTTAGATTCATGACTGCCCCCACAGTTGTGACAATTAACAATGGGAGTTAATGAGGTGTGAAGCTTTTTGGTTTACACTTATGAGGCTTTGTTATCTTAAATTTCTGTTGCACACTATCAACATTTGCAATAGCAGTTACAGCAAGCATATTCGTATGTTTTTCTGTGAGCTCATGTATCTGTCAAACTTCAATAGCTTTATTTAAGTGTTAATTCACTATCACTCGGTATAATTTTCCTCACTGTATCACTATTTCAGCGTAATTAAAGTGTATTAACCCACCATCGAGTTTGTGCAGGAATGGGCGTGTCCGCCGTGATTGACATGTGGGAGGGCGGGGATTAACAACGGCAATGACATGCTTATGTGCAGGGAGCCAAAGAAATAGGGAAAGGTTTTTAATCTTGGTGTCATAAACTTAAAAGCCATTACTGGGCTGTCTATCTTAGCAATCCACAGTACCGTGTTTTCTGTTTGTAAATGTAACTGTACAAACAGTACTTGCCTATGTACTTTTCCATTATCGGGGCAATACCTTAAACGCGGTTGCTGAGCTCTGAATCTAGTGTCTTGTCATGTCTTTTCGATGTTCTGTAAAATGTAGAATTGACCTGTATTTTTTTAAGTATTATCCAGTAAAATATTTTATACACACCTGGTTAGATTAAGAGTGGAAGGGCATGACAAGACATTGGATTCAGAGCTCAATGACTGGGTTTAAAGTGTTGCTCCTATAACGGAAAACGTTACAGCAGGTTATCAAGCACTTCTTTGTCAGACATTGTCTATCACTTTGTACCACTCATTCAAAATCAAACTAAAAGGGAACTTCTTTAAATGTCCTTTTTGTACATTATATGTGTTTCTTTCTGTAGAAATGACATCTTTAGCTGACGTCTCTAAGAAAGACACAAATGATTCAGCGTCATTTACTTAAAACACAGTCTGATCTAAAATACAAGTGTTACTATATGCGGCACGCAGGACGAGAAACACTTTAAATGCTTTATCATGTCTTTTAACCGGATGTCTGTAAAATTTATAAATACCATCTTCTTTATAAAATATTAAATAAATATATAAGTGACTGGATTTGGAGCTTAGCAACCACATTTAAAGTCTTATGCATACATTTTCTTTATAATCTAATTTTTTTGTGCAATCATCGGTGCAGTCAAAATGCACGCAGGCCGGGTTTGGGAGGGGCTTGCTATTGCGCATCTGGTGGGTTAATATACTTCAATTACGCCACTATTTCTACCACACATAAGGTGGTCTTTTTATTAAATCATCTTGCAAATTCCAAAATTTACATGTTTTTGCTTTATTTCGTAAATTGGTAACATATGCTTCAGTAGTTTCACCATGCTTTTGATTCCTTGTGTTAATTTGTGCCTTTCCATTGTTATGTTTGTCTGAGGGTTACACAGTTCCCTGAATTTTTTTTTTCAAATAGAAATTTTATTGATTTTAACACATATATATATATATATATATATATATATATATATATATATATATATATATATATATATTTATCACACTATCACAATGGAATGCAGATTAATCATGAACAGCAATACAGAAGAGATCCAAAACATAACATATAATATACACTATATACATATGTGCTGATAAGAACAGAAAAATCACTGCAAAAAAACTCTAAATACAAATCTAGCTAGAAAAGGATAGATATAATGTACATGCACACTGCATTTCACCCTGATCAATGTTCAGATATCAGGAGAAAGAGGAAAATTAAATATCAAACTTAAACTTGAGCCCTTTTCAAATCAGGATACGGTTACAGGGAGGAACAAAAGGGTTAAAAATGCCTGTAGGTGAGGGGGGTAAGTAATATTAGAGACATATAGCTAAAAGTTGTTAATCGTCAGTCAGGAGTTCAAATATAAAGTTCCAAAACTTCTGGTAGAAGGTCCATTTACGAGGATTAGTTAGTAAAGGTTTCTGAGAAGTAACGTATTTGATAACCAATTCCTTAAGCCCCCCCCCCCGGACATCTTGGAACGATCTATCCAGTGTTTAGTAATGTACAATTTGACCAAAAGGCAAAGTGTAACTAGGACATGGAATTTGAATTTTGGTATATTGAGGCTGGTAACATGTAATAATGCCATTTGCCAGGACAGGGTTGATTTGTGGTAACCCATTTTGTCAAGCCTTACCTTGAGAGAGCATCAAATACTATGGGAATATCTACAGAACCACAAAATATGAATAATATCTGCATATGGATGAGCAGCAGGAACATGAAGTGGATACATTCAAATCAAATTTGTTTAAGTGGAATGGAGTGAAATATAAATTATTTGTAACCATAAATTGTGTATAGGTAAGTTTTTTAAAAGGCGAGAACAGAAGGGTAGATTTAATAGCTAAAAGTTTCTGCTCCACTGACAGGTTAGTCCCTTGGTAATCTCAGTAATCTGCAAAGATAATTCTTCCCTGAAATAAAGTTGCAGAAATGAGTTTATAAGACACGGACAACATTTTTCTTGCTGGCTAAATTTTGCAATAGATTGGCCTCCAAGTTACAATCAGAGTCAGTGCTAGGATATCTGTGAAGTAATGATGCAATAATCTCCCTTATTTGCCTCAAAATAATGATGTATTTTTTAGGTAAATTTAAAGTGGTTCAAAGATCTGTTTAGGGATAGGTGACTGTGCTTATGAATATCCCGTAGATTGAATTCCCTGATTAGAGGGTAGTTAATCAAACTGATCATATTGTAGTTCAGGTTAAGATTCAGGTTAAGATGGATGGGCTGGAAGAGGAGAAGTGCATTCTCTTGATTAAGGGATTGGAATAACTCTTGAAAAGTTTTTATTATAGCTTTTAAGGAATGATGGATTTTCAGATTCTTGAGGTTTGATTTGCTTAAAAAGGAAGAACTTTTGGGTTAAGATTATTATTTAAGGCTTGATTATACCACATTTTGACCCAGAGGGGAGTCCAAGTGACAGAATGTGATTAATGATTGGCGATTGTAATTAACCTATTAGCATGTATGATTCTATAATACAAACATAGATCGGGCAAAGCTAAGTCACCCTTGATTTTCGGGAAGATAAGTCTTTGATAAGATACTCTTACAGACTTAGGGTGCCATATAAATTTCGCAAAGACTTTATGCACTCTGTTAAAAAAGGGATTAGGAGTGGGGGAGAGAGATGCATTGAGATGATAGAGGAGCTTTGGAAGAATATTCATTTTTATGATAGAAGTTTTAGCTAACATAGGGAGTTTCGACTGTTACACAGTTCCATTAATTTATGTTTTAAACAGTCTGAATCTTCCCACGTTTCTGCTTGTCTAATAATAAGGCATTTTTCTCCCTCTCCCACATAAACAGCAGGTGCATATACAAAAGAACATTCTTGCTCAATGGCTTCTGAGCCAGCTAAATTGAGAAGTAAAAATGCGCATGTGCAAAAGTCTTTATCAGAATGCGCAGTCGCTATGAAAATATCATATTCTTGTTCAAACACATGCAGTTCTTTGCAACACTCCCATCAAACACCAAAGGTTCGGATCTGTAAAATTTGTTTGACATGTCATTAAAGTAAATGCGAACACCTTATACACTTTTTGGTTTGCAAATTTTGTTTGATATTAGGTAAAAGTAAACGCAAGTACCTGTAGCACTTTTGACATTCATTGCACCATGGAGAGGCTTATGTGACTTACTGCATACATTCATTGCAGTTTGAAGAGATTCATAGAACTTCAGACATTTTATTGTACTTTAAAAGACTGAAACAGCTTTTAAGACTTTGTTACACTTTGTGAGACTTAAATGATTTTGAATCCAGGTTCTGAAACCATGCTAAATGACGAGTGGAGACATGATGGCAGTTTAAGAGATGGTTTATTGTACACCCGACATAGCTGCTTCTGCATGCACATTCTACATCTTACTTGTAACACATGCTCAGTACATTTAGGTTAATACTGACCCCCGACCTGGAAACTTCCTTTAACTACAGAGGCTGATAAGGTACATACAACAAAGCATAGCATACTGTTCTACAGAATGAATAAAGAAAGAAATCAATCCTAACAATAATTGAATAGTTATTGTAGATTATCACATTGAGCACAGATGCTGATTTCTGGTATGGATTCATATCAAAAGTCTCTTCAGGTTATTAGGCTATGCTCAGGTTAATTATAAAATACTGGATTTGGCCTAGGTAATCATCACGTATTCCTGCCTCATTTTCAAATGTTAAACGGGTAACATCAGTGATCCATACCTTCTTTCTGTAATATCTTGGGAAGCATACCAAGATAGCAGCATGATATGTATGCTTTTCTAGGTAGCATTTTACTTTTTCACGTGCTGTGCATTTGTAAGCAGCCTGATAGAGTCCTTTTGATCACAGGCCATTTCGTCAAGTCTTGCACTGAGGTAACATTTCATCTGTGTGACTGTTGTACTGAATAGACCGTCATTTGGTCAAACAACAATATGCTGCAAGATTGTTTAGTGACTTTAAGGTTAGAGATGAGGATTAAGATGAACCCAAGATTGGAATTTGGTTCTGTTGCAGTCAGGGTTATGATCACATTTAGGTTAAGTTTAAGATTAGGATTAAGGTTATGTGTAAGGTTACATTTATGATTAGGGTCTGGGCAAAAATACAAGTTATGAAAAGTGGAACCATGTCAAGAAAGGAATACAACAGAAAATACGTGAACTGCTGTATTTTAAACAGTTTTAAATGACTGTCAGTCTAGATAAAATGATTTTGAAGTATTTTGGATTTTCAAATGTTTTGATCTGATATTATGAGTTTTTACATGTGAGCATATATTATACAGCCTCCCTACTGAAATGTTGGCACTTGCTTTCCAAAATTGCTTTTTAGGCTTTTTTTCTGATGCTGTGAAGAAGAAAAGCCTGTCTGTTATACATATAGTATGAATGCCCATTTTGCATTGCTAAACTCTATACATATATTCAAGCAAACTTTTTATTCTATGCTTTATCTTTCAGCATATTTACAACAGAATTACTCTAACAATTCCTTCTCTTATTTTTATAGGAAACACATTAGGAAACAAAATCTTTAGTCTTTTTTTTGATACAACAAGTCAAAATGCAATTTTACATAGTTAATACAATGATATTAAGTATTACTACCAAAACTGAATGTATCTAACAACTTTTTCTTTTACAGACCATTCTGTGAAAATATTCCATTAGTTATGAGCTGTATCTGCTTTAGTTTTATTTTTAACTTGATTGATTTATTCTTTTGCAATCACAGAATTTAATTTATGACTTAAAACTGTTCCATTAACTCTTTGCAACTGTTGAATTAACTTTTTACTTTTATTAATCATTTTGTATCAAAAGATTAGAAATAGACTAATATCTGTAAGAGAGAAGAACTATGTGCTACTGCAAGCATTTATACACTGCTGAAAATATACAGTTTCAATGTAATTTAACCATAACATTTTGGTCATATATCTGAACTGCCCATAAACTTTAATTGACAGTGAAGTATACACTGAAAAATACTGTTTACATATTAGTCCATTAGCTGTATGAATACAATATTTTGATATATGTATTTTTTCTAGCTGGGGTAACCAATACAGACAAAATGATGATGCAAAAACTAATAATAAGACTCCAACTTAAAACCAGTGATAATATTACAACTTGACAAATTACTTTTGAACTTATTACAATGTATCCTGTACAGTATGTATTTACACAGACTGTTTGCTATTCATGCATTTCAGTCTAGTAGGTATCTTGGACCCATTTTTTTTAAACATGGTTTTTCAGACATATTCGTTGCTAGCCATTAATTTCATTTGTATTGAATTATTTATTTATTTTATTTACTTATTTCCAGTTTGATGACCGGGGAGGTCCACTGGGCTTAGGGAGCCCGTTTTCAGTGGAGGCCCGGGGAGAAAAGTTCCACATTACATAGTTTAGATACAATTCTTCTGTATTTGTACATACAAAGACTGTAAGGTACATTTAGTATAATTTACAAATTTAGTAACATTAACATCAAGCAAAATCTTGGAAAATATTTATGTCGCTTTAGGAGTATTTAGTGGAATTGCCACCAAAAGCAACTACATACCCAACAATTAGAAACATTTATGCTTTTTGCATACCAACACTGTCTTGCCAAAAACATATTAAAAATAGTGACCAGTCTTGCAAATTTTTTCACATATTTTTACTCTCTCTCTCTCTCTCTCGTATAGCTTTAATAAAGCAATTTTAAGCCATCTCTTGTATAGCTATACAGTTTAAGCCATCTCTTGTATAGCTTTACAGTTTAACAGGTTGTAAATACAATTTAATACTAAACGATACAATAATAATATATCCTGTGAGGTTTAATCCAGTATTTCTAATGCACTAATACCTGTTTTCCCCTCCCCCCTAAAAGAGTATTGTCAAGAAGGAATGATATATTATTTCTTTCTGTAGCTTTATTTTAGACCCTTTTGCAATATATACTGCTTACACAGTCAGTGTAAAACTGAGAAAGTACTCCTCCCCCTGTAGTATTGCACTATTGTTTATATGCTTTATTAGATTAATAAACTATGGAACTTTGTCTGATTTGATCATTTTTTTATAAAGCTTTTTCTGTTTACCTACTAGTAGTTATTTATACCCTCCTGCATAATTTATTTGAACTGTATGTATATTATGGCCCATTTGCTGGCTATACTTGATGTAACCAATTTTTTTTTACTTTTAACATTTACCTGCAAACAGATCATCAGTAACATGCATGCACAATTGTGATGTTTTATTACAATTATGAAACAGTGTTACATGTGAACATTTTAACAATTATGTTTTAATAACAGTAATGCTTTAGAAAAACTCAAGCCACTTGTCTGGCAATCAGTCTTGTGTTTTACTTTATCTGCTCAATATTTCCTGTAACTATTTATCCAGTCTGGGAAGGTTTGAGCTCACATTTCAGACTCTGTAGACCATAGTTAACTCTTTTAGCATTTTCCTTTAATCATCTGTTAATCCACTTACAGTTTGATATTAGAATGTAGTTGTAAAATATTTAGAAATATAATAAGTATTTGTGATTTGCATAACTATTCATTTATACTACATAAATAGACATTATTTTACAATTAGCTTACATGGATTTCAGTATTTTTTTTATTTATTTAACTGCCCTGCCATTAATTTTACAAAAACTGTTTGACAAATACCATCTGTGATTTTATTTCTTTTTAAAATTCAGAACTTTAACTGTTTGGTGTGTTGTTAGTATACAGTTATAAAAAAATGTAAAAAACAAATAGATATTAGCTTAACTAACACATTTATATTTACATTATTTATATTTGCTGTTGTCTGCCTGTTATTCTTGTGCATTGTAACATATGTACTTTAGATGAAAAGAAAATACATGCATATCAGTCTTGTGACTTTAAATCTTTATACAAGCAGGTCAGTCTTGTGACTTTAAATTGTTACTGTTATTAACTATTTTTATTTGATTTTTATACACTAGAACTGTTTTGTGTACCTTTTGACTAAGCTATGAGAATGGCAGTTATTTGCTCTTCTTTACTGTAATACTGATAAATGTCTTGCTTTAACTGAATGGAAGTTTTAACATTTGAGAATGATTTGTCCAGACATCAGATCCTACCATCCTACCATGTATGCTTAACCATTTTCAAAACACAAATATATTATAAAATATATCTTTTTTTGTACAGATTAGCTGTAGTTTCCTGCTCTTCTGCAATGTTTTCTTAAGCACAGCTAATTTATTTTCTTTATCCTGTAACTGCTCTTGTTTCCTGAAATGTTGCATGGTCTTCAGTAACCTGTTCTGCTGAAGCTAAAACCCCTATGCACTTTTGAAAAGATGTATGTATAACTTGTCTAAGCTTCCTGAACTCAGTGTCTGTTTTTTAGGAGTTTATTATATTCTTTTGTAACAAAATGTACAAGAGGTTCTGTCAGTAATTGATTTGACTGTTGTTGCAACTCTGAAATAAACCTTTCACATCTGGTGACAGAACATAACTGTCTAACATCTGAATATAATGTCAGCATATTAACTTCTCCTGGTTCTTTACCATTAAAATTTTTGTCTGTACAGTCTAACCTTTGAATAATGGCATGCACTGTATTTTTATGACATTGTGCACACAATAAACATTTTTTATACCACACATGATTTTGTTTCAGATACCAGTCAAATATTGTAATCCATTTGCATAATGCCTTACTATCAACTTGCCCTAATAAAGTTTTACATTTGCTAATATGCTGTATATACAACACTTCATTCTGTTATTATTATTACCTCTATGGCATTCATACTGTATGTAACACAGAAACATTTTCTTACCAGTCAACAGAGAGGCAGATGGCCCAGCTGCTTTACTGTAGATGGTTGAAAAGTCTCTATAGTCACTTGTGAAGTTGGTACAACAAAACTGGCAGCTTCAGTTTTGCAACTTTGTTTTGTACCTTTTTTGGAGAATTTATGGCACTGCTCACCTTCCTGCACTGCAGTCTCACTCCAGATTCAGACGTCTGAGAAACTGTATTGCTACAAACTGTAGAAAACTGAAGTACTTCACATAAACGTTAGTTACTGTGCTTTTACAGGAGTGACCTTATACAAGGCATTACTCACTCCCCCTGTGTTCAAATACAGGCTAGGAACATTGGGGTCACCATTGAAAAATTTATTTTACGTATGTGCTGCTTCTATGCTGTGCTGGAATTTGCTGGACTGGACTTAGTCTTCTTAAGACACAAAGTCTTGCTGGCTGTTTACTGCTGAATCAGAGACACAGAGTTTTGCATGACTGCAACTGTGGTCTATTTAAAGCACAAAACCTTCCAAATTGCATACTGATAAAGAAATATATTGTGCAGCTACTATAAGCATGGTTACAAATAAATAACTTATTTTTATAACAAACAACACGTACTCTTCTGTCAGTCTGTATCATATATTTACAAAGTTATTCTTCATTACAGATGTGAATGATGATGACTTTCCATTTTCCAGTTACCTCGAAACCTAAGTTTCTACATAATACCTCTCACATAGCTGAATTAATACAGTTCTTATATACAGTTCTAGTCATGCACATAGATTTTGTTTTTTCCTCTTGGTATCTTTTTTGGCTTCTGTGGGAAATAGACTTTCCTACTGTTCTTTTGTGATTTACTTGTAAGCATTTCTGCTGATGTGAGAATGCATGCAATCAGAAGCCTGAAAGGAAACTTCTGTTAAACTTGCTTTCCAAAATTGCTTTTTTAGGCTTTTTTCTGATGTTGTGAAGAAGAGAAGCCTGTCTGTTATACATATAGTATGAATGCCCATTTTATATTGCTAAACTCTATATGTATATTCAAGCAAACTTTTTATTCTATGCTTTATCTTTCAGCAATTTACAACAGAATTACTCTAACAAATACAGCTCATCTTTTTTTTTTCTGACAGATGATCTGTGTAATGCAAATGTGGACATATTGTACAATATGCTTGTGACACTGCTATCTGAAAATCAGGTGATTCCTGTAACGTTATCTACAGTTCATTAGCTTCTGCACTAGCTCAGCTCTGTCATAGTTTGGACTGAGGAAACTTAAAACAAATCTCAGTAGCACAAATGCAGTTATATTTGGAGCCTCTAACACATAAGTTCAGGTAAAGAATTAATGGATCCTCACCAGGTCAGATAGCTATATATTGGAAAAGGTGCAACTGTAAAAATCCCAGTTAGTCTGGCTTAATGATGCTATGTTATATTTCTGCAATAGCATAACCAACTTTTGAACAATCAAGATCAGCTTGCAACTGGCAGATAAGTACTTCTCATGACTCCTGAATTATGTCTACCTGCCATAAGTTTTAAATCCACATGGAACCTGCTAATTCTTCAGATTGCATAAAATTGTATTCATCATTTGACTGCAGGTGAAGTAAGGAGCTATAACCTGATTGGAAATGAGACAGACTGGATAGCTTATAATTAACTTAAGGATCATCTTAGCAGTATATGACTATAAAAGCTTCTTAACTTGAAAACAATGCAAGTCTTTACATCACCTCTTTGTTGTTAAATGACCCACAGGAGCACTTACATCCTCTGTATCAATAGCCATCACTCCTGCCACTCTTCACTTTTCTTTTATCTGTATTGCCAGGGCATTTTTCTATTTTGGTTTTTCAATCTAGAATGCATGCCATAACAGTGCTTGTCTGCTACTTTATCTAACCTCCTTCATTGGTCAGCTTAGGTAACTACTAGCACAACAAAGTAATGCAATTGTTTTACTTACTCGTTTTGATGAACTTCTCATTAACATTATTTTTTAGCTGTTTTCTCTCTGCTGAACTAAATTTGGTGCAGTACTTAGTGATGTTTTCTACTTTTTTTGTAAACAATCTTGTATTTGCTTAAATTCTGTTAAATATAGCCTAATTAAAGCTCTCTCTTTTTATGACTGGTTATTTGTGTACTATTCTTAGACTGTAATACAGTTATAACTGAAAAGAGGCCTAAGAGGTCATGCTCAGTAACCTGCAAAATCAAAACAAAAAACAGATTTTTTTTTATATTAAATATGTTAGCAATGGCAAATTTCCATCTAAACATATACCAGCACTACAGAAATCTGTAAATCTTTTAATCAGCATAGAGGGTTTACTGCAAATATAAATATTGTTTGTACTACCCAGAAAGTTAAATGTAAGGATTTTTCTCTTGCCCAGAGTAAGACTCACAATATTTGTTGGTGAAACAAGCATTGTTTCTCCTAAACCTGTTTCTTCTACGTACACCTTAATTCTGAAAATCAAATGGAGTAACCATTTTTTTTAATTCTTCATTTTGGAAAAAGACTGATCTCAAATTAAAAAGTGATAAATTGTGGAATGATATGTACCACACTTCTTTATGTTACATTCCTTTTAACAAAATTATTCTGACCAATTCATGATTCCCTTTAAATGCATATTGAACCTTATCGCAAAAGGCTCCTTATACTGATCTCTTAGCCTCACGCAATGCCCGTAGTACATGAGATGCAGACATTTTACACAGAGGGGTTAATGTAATGGTTAAGGTGTCCACCTTACATACACAACATACAGGCTTTGATTTTCACTCTTTATGGAAAGTGACTAGGCTGAAAATGACCTGCCAAGGCAGCTAGCCTAGTACATCAAGTTCAGGCATACTGGAAATTCATAAACAACACATTCAAATTCTTTAAATTAGGAAATCATAATTAAAGCTGGTAATAAGGTCATTTGAACTTTGTAAATAGTAAGGAGATTCTTTTGTGCTGGTAAACTTTTCCTAACTGTTCAAAAAATCTCAATAAAGTAAATTTGTTTCTAAATTTTCAACTATGATGCCAAACTATCTCAGTACTTACAAGCTATCAAAAAAGTTATTTTTTAATTACAGGTTTATTGAAAATTATTTCAGATAATGCATAAATACACACACAGACACACACCCACACATGCACATGCACACACACACACACACACACACACACACACACACACACACACACACACACACACACACACACACACTTATAATGAATAATCACAATGAAATTGTTTGAAATAGAGAACATTAAACAAACGTATCATCAATTACCATTCTAAATGAAAGTCAACTAACATTAACACATTTCCAAAAAAAGATCCTACAATAAAGATAATTAGCATCCTACCTTTTTATGTATTAATTATTACTTTAGCTAAACTACTGATTTATAAATATCTTGCTTTCTTTTTTCGGGACAGAAAATGTTTGTACATTGCCCAGCAAGACATTAGAAAAAATATGGAATGAATCCTGCCATATTGTATTTCCATTAAGTATATAAGGCTATGTATAAAAATGTACCCCTTGTTTTGTTTATAGATACAATAGAGACATGTTTCTTTTTTACATGGTTCTGTCACTGGAGTCATTATGGATAATGGATACTCAAACAGGAAAGCAAAGGAACAATTAATTATATAAGCAATCAAAAACACGTGCAATGAGATGCTATAAGCATGGGTATTAGATTACTTGTAGTCCACCATAGTTAATGATGATATGTCCAGCATACATACTTACTTTGACTGTGGTTTGCCTTAATGCAGATAACAATAGCTTTTCTGTAAAACTAAAATGACCAAAACTTTCAGCATTAAATAAAAACTTTATTCCCCTGATACCTTGGTGCACACCTTTCAGGGAAGACTTTTTTGTCAGCAGATAGTGATGCTTCCCTAAATATGTTACTAAAATATTTTTTCATCTGTTCAGAACTGGAGTAATAATAATTACTTGAACATGCACATGAGGAAAACCAAAATAATAGTTTCAAGGAACATTTTACATCACATGTTATTGAGTATATAAAAAATTTAAGGGATCTACATAGATACCTAGATATTTTAGTTGGTTTCTTTGTTCAGCTTTTAAAAATCAGATTAGTCAAGAAATTAATTTTTTTCTCAAAAGTCCTATCTGAACTATAGCTAATTAGAAAATACTTTGTTCCAAATGTATGGAAGTTATTTGTGCAAGTATTATGTCTTAGTATATAGACTTTTGACACTTCTCTGAAAAGTGATTGAAATGTGGCAGAAAAAACTTAATGTTTGTTATTAGTTTGTCTTATAATTCATCAAGGACTCGTATTTTTGGAAACAATTTTCTCCTTTATATATTGATTTTCTTTTATTATTTTTAGATTGCTGAATGTAATATTAAATAGGAAATATGGAATGGAGAAGTTGTTAGAGGTCTCCTTTGCAGTACTTGATTCTCCTTCTGTCAGTTCCTGGCTGGAATGTCTTCTGTGTGAAGTACACATGTCCACTCAATATCTCTGTGGGTTTATAGTACATGCTACAGTATGTTCACACATCCATAAGTCATGCAGGTAGCTGAAGTGATGAACCTCTAAATTGTCAGGAGGTGTGTGAGTGTCTGAGTGTGTGTGTGTGTGTGTGTGTGTGTGTGTGTGTGTGTGTGTGTGTGTGTGTGTTCATGTGTGTTTGTGTGTGTGTGTGTGTGTGTGTGTGTGTGTGTGTGTGTGTGTGTGTGTGTGTGTGTGTGTGTGTGTGCGCGCGCGCGTGTGTGATCCAGAAATGGTTCTCTGCCTTATGCCCACTGAGTACTGACATAGGCCCCTACTCCCATGGTCGGGAATAAAATAATGTGGATATCAAAAAATAATGGATGTTCAATGCATTATAACTTGCATCTCAGCTCTGTATGCACACTGTTTCCTTCACTTATTGCTCATATAGCTATGGATTTATTTTACCACCACATCAACAATTGTTCAGCAATAAACTTTAGAATTTTAAATCTGTATACATCACTGCCTTGTAATATTATTTCTGTTGTTTACATACACCATTCAAATGGCAAAATATTTGAATATTTATCTATATAGAATGCTTGTACTTGTTTCAATACAAATGTGCCTGTAATTGATGTTTATGTTTCAAAACTTGACACTTTGTGAAAGATATTACCCCAGTGGTATTTCAAAAAGAAAAAAAAAAAGAAATGGCATGAATTGTAAACATCTGGATTCATTCTTTGGATTTGTCACAAGAGGAAGTACTAGTTAAATTTAAGACCACCTAATTTTATTTCTTCTCTTAGCAGTTTCATGGTCAAATATTTTGATATCCACTCCCATTTTCCAAGTATACTATCCTTTAAGTTAGTATAGTGGACATGTTAGGGGATAATACCTCATATTGCTTCCCTAGGGTTATACATATCACTAAATGGGTCATTATTTGCCTCTGCACCTTCACATTTGTTGGCTAGCCTTCTTATGTGATGGAAATTGGCTAGCAAATGGACAATATCTTAAGGAATGCTTACTTCCAGGCTAAAAGACCTACTACCAGCTGTAAGTGTATCTGTGGTGCTGGTATAGTTGAATGGTTAGTGAGTCAAATAGCTAGGCAGTGGAAAGAATGTTTTGCCAGGATAGACATCCATGATGCACAGCAGTGAAGGTTCTCTAATTCCACAAAGTACCAGAATGTCTATTTATCCTTCAAGACTAGCAGAAAACAACAGCATTAAAAAAATGAATGTTTCCAACATTAAGGACATATCTATTTTTTAGTTTATTTATTTATTTAGTTAGTTAGTTTGCAATCTTCTATTTGATTGTGTGTGTTCCCTTCTTCACCACCATGCAAAATTACCACACAATGTTATTTTACTGAGTGCTTCCCATGGCATGTGTTCAATAGCTATTTCAATTTTTAAAATGAATGTATTGGTTAACAGTGCAAGTAAACAGGTTTTCAGTCCCTTATCAGTGATAATCCAGGCCACAAGAGTATAAATAAATGTAATTTATATGAACAATTCAAACCGATATGCTTTAGGAAGTAAAAGAACAAGGGAGTAAACCTGCACAGAGATAGGAAAAACAAGTAAACTTCACACAGACAGTGGCCAGATATCAGGACATAACCTGATACCCAGCAGGGGTGAAGCAGATATATTAACACTGAACCACCATGCTGCCAAGCTTACCCTGCTTTTCAAAGTACTTTGCAGGTAGATACAAAGGTTGTAACTTGGGAAACAAGCAGCTAGATGAGCTGAATCTCTTGTTATTAATAAAGTAGGGCACTGATTATGTTCATGATCCTCCCACTGCCACATCCTCAGATTGGCAAGTAATGATCTTCTAGTAATGAACTGTAAGCGATAAACCTAGACTGCAAGACGTCATCTGGATTTTATTACAAATACTTATAAAGGCAATGTTATACTGGGGGGACTTCAATTGTATTTTAGAAAATCTTGACACTACTAACAACAGACCACTGAGGCTAACATCCACTGCAAAGCTGTTTAAGAAATGGATCGTTTCCCTTAATTTATATGATACTTTTAACTCTAAACATAATCAGGCTCTGAAATTTTCTTATATCGATAACAGGTTCAAAACCCAAACTAACATTGATAGAATATTAGTTTCTAATGATTTAAAGCTAAAACTTTCATTTTTCTGTATAATTCCTTGCCCAATTTCCAATCATGATTTTCTCAAACTTGAAATACAGCTAGATTTTGCTAAATTAATTTCTATACCTAGAATTCCTACATATATCACCAAAATTAAAGATTTCAAACCTTAGTTATTAGTGGAATTAAATTAATTTCAAGAAGTAAACACTAGTTCTGCTGCTAATATAATAATGATATGGGATGTTTTAAAGGCCTTTATTTATGGTAGAACTGTCACCTGGTACAAGAATAAATTAAAGGAATATGAATCTGAGATGCAAAGTCTGCAAAGCCAAATTTCAACTTTTAAATCAAAATCCACACACTTATCACCAGTTGATAAAAAAGAATTAGATTAACTAAATAAAAAGTACTAAAATATGTTGGTGCACAGAACAAATTTAACTCTAGAGAAGATGAAATTAAATTCATATGCACTAACTCTAAAGCACATGCATATTTTGGCAGTTAGAGCCAAGATTCACTCTAAATCAAATAATATCGTATAATAACCTAGATGAGGAGTTGGCTACAATAAAACTTGAGAGAATCCCTGATGAACTTAAAGCAAACTTGGAAAAACAATTAACTCTAAACGAAATAAAAGATAAAATTAAATGTTTTAAACCTAATAAGGCCCCCGACACAGATGGTAATATAATAGAAATGCACAAACTATTTCCCACAGCTACTATTTCTCTTCTGCATAAAGCTTTAACAGTCTGAAAATTTGATACTGCCATCCTGAAAGTATTCTTTAATCACTCCCATTCTCAAAACTAATAAAGAACCACAATTCTGTAAATCGTACAAGCCAATTTCCCTATTAAATAATGATTATAAAATCTTTATGTCCATACTTGTTGATCGAGTGAAGGTCCCACTTATGAAAATGATAAATTATGATCAAACAGGTTTTATACATAAAAGACACATACATGATAATATTAAAAGAATACTAGCACTTACTGAATATCTAAATAGGCAGGGTGAAGAAACCCTTTTAGTCAGCTTAGACATAGAAAAAGCTTTCGACTCTATCAATTGGGACTATCTTTTTGGAATATTAAACACATTAGAATTTCCACCATAATTTATTTCTATGATAAAAGCTGTTTACAAAGATAACTTGCTTATGTTAAACTAGGTCCTTTTGTGTCTGAGTCCATACCAATAACTAAAGGGACTAAGCAAGCATCCTATTTGCTTTTGATATAGAAGCTTTTCTGCCTCTTTAATAAGAAATAATAAAAAGATGAAGGATATTAATGTTTATAACAATTATAACTCCAAAATAACTCTTTTTGCAGATGAAGTTTCACTCACCCTATCCAACTCAGAGTCTGAATTGCAAGAACTGGACTTAGTTATAAATCATTTTCAAGGAATTTCAGGACATAATTTCAATAAGCAAAAATCTAATCATATTATGTTAAATAACCAAGCAAGATCTCATCCTGGTAGCCAAAACTTTATTGGAGAGCAGGTACATTCATTAAACTACTTAGGTATAACCCTGAACAACACTATTGAAGTGACAAGGGGAACCAATTATAAAAACATGTTAGCTTTAGTAAATAACCACATAAGTAAGTGGAATAACATATTCTTCTCTTTTGAAGATAGGTTGCAATTAATAAAAATGGTCCTTTTGCCAATGATTCTCTACATAGTATTAGCCCTTGGCACACCTCATGGAAATACATTTACAAGAGATTTAAATAGAATTTTATTAAACAGAATAGCTTATATCCATCACATTAGATCTTGGAATAAAGGCGGCATAAAATTCCCAGATATAGTAGCTTGCATAAGAGCCTCAGTGCTTAAAGATGTCATAAGTTGGGTAAACCCAAATTATATTTCTAACTGGAAGTCTTTCCACGTATTTATATTTTTAAATGGAAATACATTATTATCAAAAGTTTTTATTAGTGAATCTTCTAATAAACAATGGCATTTTATTTGCCACTCCATACAATACAATGTTGCAAAACCTACAGAATTTGATATCATAAACAACACTTTTACTAACTTCAGAAAAAGATAGTAAACTCCAATGCAGATATTAAAATTTGGTTTGATTTACTTGTTCCCTTCAAAATTGCAAAAACATTTCCAGATAAGTTACATAGTAAACTTTTCAATGACTGGGAGAACAATAAATGTGTATGCGGGAACCACTGCATAAGAGACATTAGAAGTTTTAACTGTGCAACACATTGTTAAGGAATTTAATCTACAGACACAAGACTGGTTACTATTGCAAAGTATAGTGAATTATTCAAAGGATCTAAGTAGAATTCTTAGTAATTCTTCCTATTAAGACCAACCACTTTTAATTTGTTATATATTTGAATTATTGTACAATAATTTTAACTTTAACAATATAATTTCTAAACTGTATGGTGTACTAATAGGATATAAAACTACACTAACAAATAAACATTGGAACTCAATAACCAATTTCTCTCTCAACTATACCCGAGAAATTCAACTTATTATCTTCTTTAAAATTAACATCTTGGGAACAGTATTGGAGTATTTTTACATGAAAGTTCCTGCATAGAATCTTTTTAACTCCTGAGAGGGTTGCAAAATTTAATAAAACTGACAACTTTATTTGTTGGAGATATTATTCCCCATGTAAAGTAGATTGGATCCACATTATTTATGAATGTGCCTGTTTGAAACAGTTTTGGTATAATATTGAAGTTTTTTTAAAGCATTATTTACAGGTAATTTTTCTCTGACTAAATGAATACTATTCTTTAATGTAAATGAAGGCTTTGTAATGAGCAATGTCAACAAATACCTTTTATAGACAATACTAGAGATTGCTAGAAAGTGTATAACAAGAAAATGGAAGTCCACCACCTCTCCAGCTATGGAAGATTTTCTGACCCTCCTTGAAGAAGTGATTTCCAGAGAAACCAAAATGAAAGAAGCGAGAATAAATCTAAGAAATGTTAATGATCCTTGGATAAAGGTTTCTTTTCTCGTTGAAACTTTTCATAAAGACTCTAACTCTTTCTGAATTATCGGATATTTCTTATGCAAACCTTTGCTATTGTTTTATAATTTTATCAATTTTGGGCC
The DNA here is from genome assembly GCF_019279795.1 of Protopterus annectens. Taxonomy (NCBI): domain Eukaryota; kingdom Metazoa; phylum Chordata; order Ceratodontiformes; family Protopteridae; genus Protopterus; species Protopterus annectens. The sequence goes on along the minus strand of NC_056728.1, from coordinate 1,168,792,074 downwards.
TCTGCAAATAGTGTATATCGTTGTTTAGTGTCTTTTTCATTGTTCTCTTATGTTCAAAAATTGTATCCACGATGTTCATATTATTGTTAAAATTATAATTTTCTTATTTTAATAAGAATATTTGATAAAAGAAAAAGAATACACTTGACCTGGCATTAATGAACTTAGCATGTGTATGAATCATCTCCAATGTATCCCCCTCACTGGTCAGATCAGACCACAAACTAGTAACCTTCTCCATCATTATCTTCAAACTATCAAAAACAAATATCCCAGAATTCAAACACTTCAAATGTACAAATCTCCTACAATTCTGTGATGAAGTCCCTAAATTCAGGTATAATAGTATTATCCAGAATGTTGCTACTGCAAAGAGTAATGCCGCAAAGTACTACTTGCACCTAGGCAAGTGTATTAAATTGGAAGTCCCAACTAGATCCAAGCAAATGGAAGATCTAAAAGTAAACCATTGTTAAACTAAGTAATAAATTAAACTCCTAAATCTACATAGTAGAACAAATGACACCCAAATTAAGGAGAACGTCAAACAGTGAGATAAGAAACTAAAAAAATGACATAAGGAAAATTAAGGCATCCCATGAACTAAAACTACAGAAGCCTAAAACAACTACTAGTCCTTCTTTAGTTTTATTAGAAAAATATAAAATAACAATCAAAATTGCAACAAACATATTCATAATAGCAGTAACTACTCTGATCCAATGGATATTGCCAACATACTGTAAAATAAATTTAGTGTTAATTTTACCTCGGAAATGTCTGTTCTAAACCCACTTATCCCTGATGGAATCAAACCAGCAACCATCACAAAAGAGCATGTAATGAAGGTACTCTCCAAACAACAACTATCTCATCCTTGGGGCCTAACAACATACCCAGTTGTCTAATTATTAGCTCTAAACAAGCATTGGATAGCCCACTTTTCAACTTCATCAGCCTGTACATAGAAAATGGCTTTGTCCCACTGGACTGATGTACAGCTGTTGTGATGCAGTCCCCAAGGGTGGCCCTCCGCAGACACCAGCAATTACAGACCCATCAGTCTAATGAGACTTACATACAAAGCCATGGAACATATCATAACTGATCTAATTAAATGTGATATCAAAAATCTTATCATACTTGACCCACAGCAATTTGGCTTTGTCAAGAGTAGATCCTGCCTACTAAATGTTGTGAACTTCTTTGAGAGGCTTACTCATGCTGCAGATTATGGACATGCTGTCCACACAGTGTACCTTGAACTTCCCAAGGTATTCAGTATAATACTACATACAAATGTAATAAGCAAGATGAAGGAATTCCAAATTGATTAGTATGTGATTTGTTAGATAGCCATCTGGCTTATAGACAAGACTCACATGGTAAGAGTAGATGGTGCATCTTCTGGGAGCATGAAAGTGACTACTGCAGAATCTGTGCTGAGACCTCTACTATTCAACACCTGCTTCTCAGATCTCCATTTCTTAAACAAGGATCTTTGATTAACAAAGTTTGCAGATGATTTCAAGCTAGAAATTTTTGTCAAGTCCCCCTCTGACATACATGCATTCCACCAGGTGCTCATACTTGTCAGTAGCAGGTGTACTAAATAGGGGCTCCAGGTCAATCCCAAAAAGTGCAACAATGTAGAATTTGTTATGCACTTTCTTGATCCAACATATAGCATAGATAGCACACAACTTCAAAAATGAAAAGGTCGTTAAAGACCAGGGCACATGGGTGGGCATCTCTCTTACTTATGGCCATCACCTTGAAACAATGGCTAACAAATCCTTTTACCTTGCACATGTCATAGCAAAAGGTATTTCTTCCATATCAGCAGAAGCCCTCACCTCCTTGTACTCTACATTGATTTGACCCATCATGGAGTACAAGGCCCCCTTTCTGATGTACCATACTATGTAGATCAAAGATAAGCCCCAGAAGTTTGTAACTAAAAAGATCAGAAGCCTAAAAGAAATACTGGAAGCTTTATCCCTACACTTAGTTTCATACAGCCTCCTTATGGGTGACATTTGTCTTATTTATAGGGCAATAAAAGATCCAGTAGGCCAAGAACTCTGACATCAATACATCAAAGAAACCAGATAACATTAGGGCCAGAGATCAAACTGTAGTCCAGTAAATAAATTAGTGAAACATGACGGATAGATTTGTCATGTAGTGCCTACCCCTCCTCTGGAGCAAACTTTCTGTCCAAGTTAGGCAGTGTGATATGCTATCTTACTTTAAAAAGAAACTGGATAACTGGATGGGTGTTCACAAATTCATTCCTAGTATGACCGGCCTGGCCTGGGCCTCCTTTAAATGAGAGGCAAGGTCTAAGGGTGGGTACTGACAATGAGAAATGGCCTTCAAGTTCAGTTGTCATGTTAATCCTGTGATTCTATAATCCTATGTAGCCACCTTAATGTGAAGTCATACCATGCTTCTTCGTGAAGCACCATATTTTGTTGACCTTACCCCATGACTTCTCCCATTCTGGCCTTACGATTATACCCATGCAAATGATGTCTTCTGATTCTATCTAGAAAAGTGCTACATATAGTATACATTCACATTCTCACTAACCGTTTGAAGCCCATTTTCACTGAGATAAATAAACCAGAAGACCAGACTTCAAAGTAAGCTCTAACTGATCCTGAGGTTTGCTATACTGGAACTGGTTGTCTTGTTTGTACGGTGCAGGCAAATATCCCTTTGCATATGGTATGGAGGCTTAACCCCATAAGAACTTTTTTTGAAATTAGCCCATTCAGTCTATTCACTACAGCTGACTAGACTTCAGCGAAATAGATGACAATGACTTGCCCTATGCAGACATGTATTCGCTTTGCATGTTTCCATAGTTACTGCTCCTTCCTCTCATTATGCAAATTAACCTAAAATGCTAGGAGAGCACCAATAAGCTGTACAATGTATTGATGATTACTGGTTTGGTCAGTATATAGTTATTCTTGCACTGTTTTGCATTGCTGATATATACTGACCATACAGTTGAACATCTTACTTACCAATGAAGCTTGTTCCCAAGCTCCCGAGCCCTCATATCTTGCAACTCCCATGGATGAAGCCTACTTAATGCTATTGTACTCTAAAGTAATTTCAAATGTATAAGGATTAGCCACTGATCTCTAAAATATATTTGAATAACATAAAACTATGCTGAGGAACATAAAGTTTAGTCAAAAATGTGTGCTTTACATTGAATGATATTTTTATCCATATTGGTTAAAGGTATCTATGTGATGATGTTAATTTCTAATGGGATCAGTGGTAGTCATGTTGCATTGATTATGGAAATACCTGGCAGACTTATATATACAAACAAGAAGTTCAATATTAGGAGATGAAAACCAAAATAGCAGAATTCCTAAAGCACCTGCTTCCTAAAACATTTCACTTTATTAATTACTTACTGGTTGTTTTGTTTTCCTGGCTATCTGCTGCAAACAGGCTACAGTCAGCAGCACCCCCCCCCCCAAAGGATACCATATAGCAGTTTCATTTATAATTGCTCATTTTTATTCTTTATTCTTCTTTGCATGTCATTATTCTTATGGTAGTCATTCCCCTGGCTATGCTATCCTTTGACTAGACAGATTTCATAACAAAAAAAATCAGTCTAGCAATAATCCACCCAACAGAATGGAACCCTCCCTGTATTCCCTTATTCCCATTTCTACAATAATGTTTAACTGCTCATCACACTCCTAAACATTATTGACTATAAAGCTGTCTGCACTAAAGTCATCTACATCCCCCAGGTAACTTTGAGAGATATTTTATACTGAATATCAACTATTATCCACCAGAAAACCATTATTGTAGGAGGCCTGAATATTGACTGGCTATCTATCAATACAAAACCACTTACAAATGTCATCAACGTATAATTTTACACAACTCATAAGTTCTCCAAATAAGTATAATTCTTCCTCTAACAGAGCTTCACTCCAAGTGGGCTCTGACATCTGTGCTGAGCAAAATAATCTCTGCTAGTACACTATCTGACTCTCAGAATGACCAACTAGAATCCTTCATAAAAAGTTTCCAACTGAACACCACAAACCATCATCATTTCAGTCTCATGCATAATTGCTCCAAGATAAATAAGGATAACTTCATTGCCACTCCGAGACACCGTAACTAGAATATATTAAAAACAATGCCTCTTGACAGTGTTATAGCACATTTCAGCAATACCTTTCTTAATATAGTAAATCTACAAATACTTAGACACAAAAAGGTAAAATTCAGTTCTGCCTTTGGCTATCCAGAGCCAGCAAACAACTCATTAAGGAAAAAGAACAAAGACTGTTATACATGGCAAAAAAAAAAAAAAAAATCAAGCCGTCTGTAGTTCAGACAACTATGTAACAAAGCCAAGTATTAAGGCAGACAAACAAGTCTATTACTCCAATCTATATCTCTCAACTGTCCAGAAATTTTCAGAATGCTCAAATGTTTGCCTTATATTTTCATTTTGTCCATCATAAAATTTGTGGCATTCTGGCAAATCATTGAGTATTGATGTCATTAAATAATGGCAGACATTTGAGGTTCAGTCTTCATATTCTTTAGAAAATGCACGCTAATGCAAAAGCTGTTATTTTAGCAACTTTCTGAGTTTATAGGAGCAATATTAAAAAATCAGTAGCTGATTTTGGGCCTTTGTTCCCCATTATTGTTAGCTTTGTCCAGAATTATTGTGCTAACAGTTTAAGAGTTGTGTGCCACTCTCTAAGACTCGGACACAACAATCTGTAATTGCTCTGGTTCTTCATACACAACCGTCTGAAACTTGATCAACACATTCAGCCATCTCCCACTCCCCTGGCCCACACTCCTTAGGAATTCCTCATCTAGAACTTTCCCAATACCCATCCCTGTAGCAAGCCACAGAAAACCCACTTCATTTTAGCCCCTTCCAACTGCCACAGTTAAAAAATACATCTTTATCTAAAGCCAGCCTCTCTCGTTACTGACAACCTTTCCACTGAGTAAACTAGCTGCAGACATTCTGGCTTACCCAATCTCTAACTTAATAGATCATTACAGGAAAGTTATGTCCCAGATATTTGAAAAAAAATCTGTTATCATACCTCTACATTAAGGTGGAACATCCACAGAGTCCTCTACCTTTTGTCCCATTGCCATTCTCTGCCCTATAAAACAATCAAAAATGTATCCAAGGCAGCTTGTGAAGTATATTTCAGAAAATTCATGTCTGTCTCCAATACAGCATGGTATTAGGCCCAGCCATAATACTACTACTGCTCTTCTCAGTTTTGTCAATCTACTCACGTATTGAAGAAATATTGGCAACTTAGTCTTAACCTTCTTAATTAATCTGTCTAAAGCTTTTAGTGCAGTGTTACATCATAAACTACTACTCAGGTTGGCCTCATTTGGTCTTAACCACTCTTCCTTTCCTCGTTCTATAGCTATCTATCAAACAGGTCACAGGCAACAGCAAGTCGTAAAGATTACTCCCTATTTTCACCTATTTACCTTGAGTTTCCTCAACAATCTATTCTTGGTCCATTGCTGCTTAACATATTTATAAAAGGCTTGCAGGCAGCAGCAAAGGATGCAACTGTGATTCAATATGCAAATGATAATATTCTCATGTGGTCTGCTGATACAGTGCCAGACCTCCAAAACATAATACAAGCCACAATCTCTTGAACTGAGCTTTGATGAGAAATCTCACGTCTCTATTAAAATGTTAAAGATAATTATAATACTGTTTTCACGCTTAGATCACTTAACAATGTAAAATCCTTTTTCTGTATCCCCATATCCAACAACATAAAACTAGAACATGTCACCCATACTAAATTACTGAGTGTCACCAATGACAATAATCTAAAATTTGAGTAACATGTGCAAGCATATCTCTCAACTGTACAGATTTTCGCAGAATGTCCAGATTTTTGCTTCAGATTTTTGGTCTGTTCCTCATAAAATTTGTGGTTTTCTTGCAAGTCATTGAAGACTGAAGTCATTAAATATCACTATATAATGACAGACATTTCAGTTTCATACTTTATACATACAAATGTTTCAAGCACGGGCATTAATGCCCTTCTAGCTTGCTAATATACCAAAACACTTGTTCCCATAATAAATGTCCAGGCTGTTCTTAAAAATATCTAAACTAGTACTTGTTTTAATGTAATTTGGTAGTCTGTTCCAAGCATCAGCTACTCTGTCAGAGAACCAATTAGTACACTTCTCATTCCTATAGAATCCTCTACATAGGTTATCTGATGATTCTCTAGTACTTTTTGATAACCCCAAACATTCCCAGAGGTAGTTGTCCCTAAATGCCCTATATACCTGAATAAGATCTCTTAGATATCTGTAAGAGACACTGTACAAGTTCAGATATTTTAGTCTTTCATAATAACTTAGATTTTCACATCCATGGATGCCCTTAGTATATTTCCGCTGTACTCTTTCCAGTTCATTCATGCTTGTTTTCCTATAGGGTTTCCATATTGTTATTCCATACTCAAGTTTGGGTCTAATGTACAATGACTTCATTATGTTTGATTTCCTAGACTTTATAAATATTTTTATACAACCTATAGTTCTATAACTATCATTAGCCAATTGGTTGATATGATTAGAAAAACCCATAGCTGAATCTACCCTTTATATCCTTCTGAAAATATGTAATAATGCAAAACCTGTTATTCTAGCAACTTCCTAAGTTTATAGGAGCAATATTTAAATTCTGTACCTATTTTTGGATTCCCCCCCATTCTTTCTGGCTTTGTCCAGATTTCTTGCACTGAGAGGTTCAGAGGTATGTGTACAAGTAGGATCAAGCACAACAGTAAAATATGGTCTCCTGTACAGAAGCAACAGTTTCTAACAAACAATGCCAAAAATCAATAGCCTCAATTTGCCGGTTTCATCGCTGTTATAAGTGCCCCAATTTTTATAAACTTGCATCACCGGGTCCAGTCCCATATGGAGCAATACCATAATAAAATAGCTGGATTTTGATTCAAATCACATATCAAAATCCCATCACTGCCTAGCCTTGAAACATCTAGGTAGAATTGCCACATTACTTATCGCTCACTGAACTGGCTACAATGCATAATATAACGCATAATCCTCAAAATTGCCTATTGCTACTTAATATTATCAACCATATTCTTCCAACAGGCCTCAGTGCTCCATGAACAAACTTCTACTCTCCGTATCCAGATCATACAATGTATCTGGAATATCTCTCTTCTCTAACTCTGTTTCAAAGACTTGGAATTCCATCTCTACTTTCATCAAGAAAAAATTATTTAAACAGTTTTAAAACTCTCTTAAACTAATTTTCAGTGATTTATGAATGTGTTCTTGTATAAATGCTGGTTAATCTGTATGTTCTCTATCACATTGCTCTCAACTGGTCAGATTTTCGCAGAATGTCCAGATTTTTGCCTTATATTTTTTGTATGTCTTTGTGTTTTTTGACAAATCATTGATGAGTGAAGTCACTAAATAATGACATACATTTGAGTTTTAGACTTCAAATCCTTCAGAAAATGCATACTAAAACAAATCATGTTATTCTATCAACTTTCTAAGTTTATAAAAGCAGTATTTAAATTTTGTCCCTATTTTTGGGCCTTTGTCCCTCATTATTTTAGGCTTTGTCCATATTTCTTGTGATAAAATATTGAGAGGTATGGTTGGTACTACTTTTAACAAATTCTTCCCTAGCTATTTCCTTGTTATGAGTTTATCTTTCAGTGTTTCTCTAATAGCACCTGGAAGTGCTAAATAATATTACTCAGTATACTGTAAAAATAGGAAATCCAATAATATGTTTGCAATACTAGCTGCACTTTGATTGTGCACTGTTTTTCCTATATTCATTCAATATTAACTAAATAATTTAGCTAGTACTGTAAGCATATGTTATTTGTGTTATGTTCTTGTTTTTCTTACACATTGCTTTGAAACTGTTATATTGTTGATTAGGCTTTTTGTCTGGAGCTTTTATCCAGGGCCTCCATTGAAAAGAAACTATTTTTGATCAGTCAGACTTCCAAGCAAATAAATATTGTTTTGTGAAGATTATTGCCAGCTTTACCTCTTCTTTATTAGGGTAAGATGATGACACTTGATATGATAAAATATTACTTGGATGGAAGCCATCATTAACTGGATGATGGTCAATACATTAATGTTTAATCATCTCTAGATAAAGGCCCTGGCAGTCCATGCAGCTCTCGGGTTCTCCACAATCTTTATTTCTCTCTCTCTCTCTCTCTCTCTCTCTTTCTCTCTCTCTCTCTGACTCTTCCATACATACTTATTGAAGAATATTATAATTCATGAGCAGGTTGGGGGTGTGAACATACTCTTAGATGACTCACTAGGTATACTATTACATGCTTGAGACTCAGAATGTTGAGCTAAGTAATAATAGAAACCCTATACCGAACATCGGAATGTCAAATATTGTCATATCAAAAAAACATCTAATATTGAAACTCAGAACAGCACCAGACACAGGATCAAGTACTAGCATGGGTCCTGAAGGGGAGAAAGTTAGGACATTCTGTAATGTCAGTATTCAACATTCCAAGTGTCAATGTTCAGGGTTTCATGCAGCTTGACTCCACAGTGGGAGTCTTCAGCATGTACTTGTAAACTGATGCCCTATCACCCAAATATCAGAAGATAGAAGTGATGAATCTTTCTGTTTTCATATAAAAAACATTGCTCACATCGAATATCTCATCTTTAAGAGGACTTTGCCATAGCCATGCATGTCTTTGTTTCTTTCCACACAGGCCAATCCAATATTGTTTAACTAGGCTACTTTCCGTATGTACAGAACTCCATGGATGGAGTCCTAACTAGTTCCTCCTCACAGAATTATATTAGTCCTGCGCTACCTAATAGTGGCCTGAAGGCTGACATACTAGGCATTGTTGTTAACATGCTTAACGCCATATCTGGCTTACCCTCTATGCTTGGCTGATGATGGGCAGATAGTAGCTCCCACAAAATGCTTCCAGTATTGGGGGTTGCCTTTCCTTTTTTCCCAGACAACACTCTTGTGGAACTGACTGCCTAAAAAACTGAGGTGCATGCCTCTTAGACCTTTTTCAAGTAACGTCTAAAGATCTGTTTTACTGCTGCTACAATATGTGCTTTTATGTATTTTTATTTTAATATAAAATGCCTATGCACTAAAATAAAAGTAAGTTAACAGTTAGAGTATTTCAGCAGGGTGTTTTAAACATCTATCATCCTGAAAAAAATGTAATAGAAACAGAACTCCAGAAATAGACAAATCAAATATTAGCACTCTAATATACAGAAGAGGAAATGTTACTTGAATATAACACGCATGAAAACAAAATTATATACAATGTATTTCATATCCATAGCCTGCAACCAAGAAATCAGATGACCATGGTGGCATTTAAAGTTCGATATTGTTTTTTCTAGACATGCTATGTATTTTAATGAAACATTCAATATATCTCTGGTTTATGTTTTTCTTATACAGTGTTAATAACCAAATCCTTGGCCTGATGCCTGACAAGACTACTAGATTCACCTGCAAAGGAAAGCAGATTTTCCACTTCATGGGAACCAGTACCTTCTCGGAATACACGGTTGTGACTGACATCTCAGTTGCCAAGATTAATAGTGCTGCACCCCTCGACAAAGTGTGCCTAATAGGCTGTGGGTTCTCCACTGGTTATGGTGCTGCCATTAACTCTGCCAAGGTGATTATTGTAGCTAAGTCATATGAACTTTAAAAAAAGGATATAATTAAGTAATCTGAGTCATGATGTGACTCAAGTATTGATAGTAGTTGTCATGATAGTTTGCTGAGTTACTGACTTCTTTTGCTTAGCCTTTTGTGTCTTCTTTTTTAGACTGCTTCGTGTGAGCACTATGAAGTCTTAGTCTATGGAAAGTACTCTCATCCAAAATTATGTTAATTACTTGATCTGAGACATTCAGTTGATAGTTTCTGTGTGAATTTACAGTGTCACTAACAGAGGATGATAAAGGGCCAGATACCAAAAGAGTTGCTGTAAGTGTAAGCCTGCCCTGATTCCGAAAGACACACTGTCAGTGTAAGTGACCTACTTCAGTGTAAAGACTATCTATAAACAGGCTTGCACAAGGGGCCAGATTCCAAAATACCCACTGTTAGCCTGCTGTCAGTGTAAGTCTTTTGGAACCAGGCCCATAGTGTTGCTTATATAAAAAATAGCACGTCTTGTAGGACACTAATTCCTCCTTCACCCACTTGGGAGTTGCACTGCACACCGCATACTAAATTATATAGATAAGTTCAAGGCTACACTACTTTGGGGGAAAAGAGAATGCTTGCATTATGACAAAAATCAAATATTTTCTCAGATGTTTTGTAAATCTATTC